>NW_028159427.1:32500-62500 GCF_964263955.1 Coregonus lavaretus
AAAAGTGTTAAACAAATCAAAATATATTTTATATTTGAGATTCCACCCTTTGCACATTCTTGGCTATTTGACGAATCTCAAATAAAATATATTTTGATTTGTTTAACACTTTTTTGGTTACTACATGATTCCATATGTGTTATTTCATAGTTTCGATGTCTTCACTAATATTCTACAATGTAGAAAATAGTAAAAATAAAGAAAAACCCTGGAATGAGTAGGTGTCCTAACTTTTGACTGGTACTGTACATATGGACAGCCCTTCAAATTAGTGGATTTGGACACACCGACTCATTCCAGGGTTTTTCTTTATTTTTACTATTTTCTACATTGAGCACCCGTTGCATGGCTGTGTGCTCGATTTTATACAGCTGACAGCAATCTCCATAGACAAACATTGGCAGTAGAATGGCCTTACTGAAGAGCTCTGACTTTCAACGTGGCACCGTCATCGGATGCCACCTTTCCAACGTCAGTTCATCAAATTTCTGCCCTGCTAGAGCTGCCCCGGTCAACTGTAAGTGCTGTTATTGTGAAGTGAAAAAGTCTAGGAGCAACAACGGCTCAGCCGCGAAGTGGTAGGCCACACAAGCTCACAGAACGGGACCGCCGAATGCTGAAGCACGTAAAAATCGTCTGTCCTCGGTTGCAACACTCACTACCGAGTTCAAAACTGCCCCTGGAAGCAACGTCAGCACAATAACTGTTTGTCAGGAGCTTAATTAAATGGGTTTCCATGGCCGAGCAGCCGCACACAAGCCTAAGATCACCACGCGCAATGCCAAGCATCGGCTGGAGTGGTGTAAAGCTCACCACCATTGAACTCTGGAGCAGCGGAAACGCGTTCTCTGGAGTGATGAATCACGCTTCACCATCTGACGGACAAATCTGGGTTTGGCGGATGCCAGGAGAACGCTACCTGCCCCAATGCATAGTGCCAACTGTAAAGTTTGGTGGAGGAGGAATAATGTTCTGGGGTTGTTTTTCATGGTTTGGGCCCCTTAGTTCCAGTGAAGGGAAATCTTAATACTACAGCATACAATGACATTCTAGACCATTCTGTGCTTCCAACTTTGTGGCAACAGTTTGGGGAAGGCCCTTTCCTGTTTCAGCATGACAATGCCCCCGTGCACAAAGCGAGGTCCATACAGAAATTGTTTGTCGAGATCTGTGTGGGAGAACTTGACTGGCCTGCACAGAGCCCTGACCTCAACCCCATCGAACACCTTTGGGATGAATTGGAACGCTGACTGCGAGCCAGGCCTAATCTCCCAACATCAGTGCCCGACCTCACTAATGCTCTTGTGGCTGAATTGAAGCAAGTCCCCACAGCAATGTTCCAACATCTAGTGGAAAGCCCTTCCCAGAAGAGTGGAGGCTGTTATAGCAGCAAAGGGGGGGACCAACTCCATATTAATGCCCATGATTTTGGAATGAGATGTTCGACGAGAAGGTGTACACATACTTTTGGTCATGTAGTGTATTTCCCAGTCCTGTGAGGCTCTGATAAATGTATTTCGAAATGGGAAATGGGGTAAAATAAATCAGGAAAAACTGTCATTTTGTAATAGGGGTGAAAAACGGTGTATTTATTAAACCATGTCTACCTCCTCAGACTCCCCCAAGAAGATGTGGTGGTACGTGTGGTCGTGCTGGTTACTAAGTGTTGTGGGCGTGGTCTGTATCCTGATTGGTCATGAGCATTACAGCATTGACGTTGTCATCGCCTACTTTATTACATCACGCCTCTTCTGGTGGTATCACGCCATGGCCAACACACAGGTAGGAAACACACCACCTCTTCTGGACCAACCATCATATCCCCTCTAGAGATGGTCACATCACACTACAGCCTCAACTGATTCAAAACCTTCTCTTTATTTCAGACTGATTAACTCACTCTGAGCTTTGTGATTTTATTATTATTATTATTATCATCATAGTGTCCTTGAAAAGAAACCCCTCAATCATCTGTACGTTTCTTTTAATAAAGTGTTATGTTATTATTTTCTTTATGTTCAGGCTCTGCGTGGGGCTTCTAACAACTACCTGTCAAGGACCTGGTGGAACCCTGTGTTTAACTTCCTGGAGCGTAACGTCATGACAACCGTTCCCTGTGTGTTCTCCTGGCCCGTCTCTCTGCCCTCTGCATGGTGTAACATTAACCCCTGTGAGAGATACTCCATGGTAGAGGGGGATGGGAACAGAGAGGAGTAGAGGAGGAGAGAGAGAGAGAGGAGGTCCCCTTTGAGAGGGGAGGAGGAGGAGGAGGGAGAGAGAGAGAGAGGAGGTCCCCTTTGAGAGGGGAACAGAGAGGAGTAGAGGAGGAGGAGGAGGGAGAGAGAGAGGAGGTCCCCTTTGAGAGAGACTCCATGGTAGAGGGGGATGGGAACGGAGAGGAGGAGAGAGGTCCCCTGTGAAAGAGACTACATGGTGCACAGTGATGGGAACAGAGACCAGTGATCCATCCATCCCTCCCTCCATCCCTCCCTCCCTCCCTCCCTCTGATGGGAACAAGAGACCAGTGATCCATCAGAGGTCTTCAGCATGGACGCTACAGACATACATGGGGAATAGTGTATCCTCTGAGACTGATCCATTGTGTATTGGTTCAGAGATTGGCTCCCTATCTGGGCCCTGGTCAGAAGTAATGCACTGTATAGGGTCCCATTGGGTCAACGTGAGCTAGCCCAAGGACCAAATATATTGATGTAATGATGATAACATGTTAAACGTTTTATTAAATAATTTGTTAGTTTGGTCCCAGATCTGTTTGTGCTCTTTGCTAAAGACAATTCCATGAGGAAGACGAGAGCAGAAACTGACTTTTTTTTGTTTCACTAAAATAATTAATGTAAAGTCATATCACTGTAATCCATGTTATTGACATTTTGTTTGAATTCTTTTTAATCATATTTAATTTAAAGTTGTCTTGAGTAACTGATTGTTGTAGTCAGTTTTATTTTGAGGGGGGGGGGGAGAGAGACATTGAATAAAATTGGTGAACTCACCTCCTGTGTGTGCAGAGATAGAACAAGGAAACATACGGGGGGGTGGTATACAGAAGATGGTATTTTACCAAATAGGGCTAAGTCCATATTATGGCAAAAACAGCTCAAATAAGCAAAGAGAAACGACAGTCCATAATTACTTGAAGACATGAAGGTCAGTCAAACCGGAACATTTCAAGAACTTTGAAAGTTTCTTCAAGTGCAGTCGCAAAAACCATCAAGCGCTATGATGAATCTGGCTCTCATGAGGACCGCCACAGGAATGGAAGACCCAGAGTTACCTCTGCTGCAGAGGATATGTTATATATTCCACTACTTGGCCCTATCTAACCCTACACCCATTAAAACCTCTATTCCACTACTTGGCCCTATCTAACCCAACACCCATTAAAACCTCTATTCCACTACTTGGCCCTATCTAACCCAACACCCATTAAAACCTCTATTCCACTACTTGGCCCTATCTAACCCAACACCCATTAAAACCTCTATTCCACTACTTGGCCCTATCTAACCCAACACCCATTAAAACCTCTATTCCACTACTTGGCCCTATCTAACCCTACACCCATTAAAACCTCTATTCCACTACTTGGCCCTATCTAACCCTACACCCATTAAAACCTATATTCCACTACTTGGCCCTATCTAACCCTACACTCATTAAAACCTATATTCCACTACTTATCTGATCCTACACCAGGCTGGCAGCCTGGGAGGACGGGACACCACCCCTCAACACACCCTGAAACTCTTCTGCAGTTAAATCTCGTACCCCCAAGTACTTCTCTGCAGCTGCCACCACAACATCTATTTTCTGGGATTTACGTTCCATCTCCGTGGTACAGTTGATAACCATTGCTATGAACGGTAAGAAGCCAACCTTACTGAAACGCACAGCCCTCATTTTCCGATCCCTCTGTTCTGACACAGATCTACTATTCACAGGGATCCTCTCAGAATCCCTCACCCTTCACCCTTGACCCTTGACCCTTGACCCATCCTCCTCTACTCTCTTCACTGCCTCAGCATATGACATCATCTGCACTACTCTGACTCTGGCCACCTCAACCTGCCTCTCTCTCTGGCCACCTCAACCTGCCTCTCTCTCTCTCTGGCCACCTCAACCTGCCTCTCTCTCTGGCCACCTCAACCTGCCTCTCTCTCTCTGGCCACCTCAACCTACCTCTCTCTCTGGCCACCTCAACCTGCCTCTCTCTCACCGGCCACCTCAACCTGCCTCTCTCTCACCGGCCACCTCAACCTGCCTCTCTCTCTCTGGCCACCTCAACCTGCCTCTCTCTCTCTGGCCACCTCAACCTGCCTCTCTCTCACCGGCCACCTCAACCTGCCTCTCTCGAACCGGCCACCTCAACCTGCCTCTCTCTCTCTGGCCACCTCAACCTACCTCTCTCTCTGGCCACCTCAACCTGCCTCTCTCTCACCGGCCACCTCAACCTGCCTCTCTCTCACCGGCCACCTCAACCTGCCTCTCTCTCTCTGGCCACCTCAACCTGCCTCTCTCTCTCTGGCCACCTCAACCTGCCTCTTTCTCTCCGGACACATCCGAACCCCAGCAACATGGGCACCCCCACAGTTGACACACACAACTTTTTCCACCGAAACGACACATTCCTCTATCCCATGTCCTCCTGCACACTTCCCACATCTTGGAATCTCCCTCCTACACACTGCTGCAACATGACCATACACTTGGCACCTGAAACACCGTAATGGGTTCAGCACAAAAGCTTGTACAGAATAACTGATATATCCTAACTTGACTTTGTCAGGTAAAGACTCTGAGTCAAAACTCAAAAGGACAGACAGTGTCTCCTCTGTTTCATCACGACAAACGGCAGGCGTCAAAAACACTTCGAATCTTCAACTTCAATTGATCCTCCTCCACAAATAACGCTACCCCAAAAATCACTCCTTTCAACAGTGCCCTGTTCCTAAGAGCAGAGCAAGATCCAGATCTTGACCCGAGCGCCCACTCCCTCTGGGCGGAACAAAACAAACATCACAAGTCCACTTGTGGTTACCTTCACATATTCAACAGTACCAAATTCTTCTCCACCTGATACCACATATGGATCAGCCAAAAGGCAAGGATCCACTTTCTTCAAGAATCTCACTCCCACTGGGCCAAAATCATCCTTATCATAACCACTGGGATGAGACTCTTCACCACACCTCTCCCTCCCAAATGAACCACTAGGCTTCATTTGATTGACAGTTGCTGCGTTCCAATATTGTTCAAAAGCACCGCTCTGTCCTCCTTTCCTTTCGCAGCTGGGATCATTATGAACTAAGCCATGTTCACTGTTCATCAAGGACGTTAGACGAGTAAAGGATGTGCGTTGGGCTGAAATGAAGTGGTTTCCTTTCCTTGTTTCCTTGTCTCATTTGCTTCATCTGATCTCCATCCCATCCTCTTGTCCCAAATCCCCCATCTCTTCCCTCTCTCACCCCTGCCTCAGCCTCCTCCATCCCCTCCCTCCCTCTATCCAGTCCCCCCAGCTAGCACATAACGTTCTGAGAACCCTATGTTTCTTAGAGCTTGGTGAGAGCGTGGTTGTCCTATTGTTATTTTGCATACATCCTTCCCATAACATTCTGGGAATGGTGCAGGATACCCAGGTAGCACATCATATTATGAGAACCATATTCTTCTTACAGTGCCTTGCAAAAGTATTCATCCCCCTTGGCGTTTTTTCAAAAAATTATATAAAATAAATAACGGAAAAGTGGTGCGTTCATATGTATTCACCCCCTTTGCTATGACGCCCCTAAATAAGATCTGGTGCAACCAATTACCTTCAGATGTCACATAATTAGTTAAATAAAGTCCACCTGTGTGCAATCTAAGTGTCACATGATCTGTCACACGATCTCAGTATATATACACCTGTTCTGAAAGGCCCCAGAGTCTGCAAAACCACTAAGCAAGGGGCACCACCAAGCAAGCGGCACCACCAAGCAAGCGGCACCATGAAGACCGCGGCACCATGAAGACCAAGGAGCTCTCCAAACAGGTCAGGGACAAAGTTGTGGAGAAGTACAGATCAGGGTTGGGTTATAAAAAATATCTGAAACTTTGAACGTCCCACGGAGCACCATTAAATCCATTATTAAAAAATGGAAAGAATATGGCACCACAACAAACCTGCCAAGAGAGGGCCACCCACCAAAACTCACAGACCAGGCAAGGAGGGCATTAATCAGAGAGGCAACAAAGAGACCAAAGATAACCCTGAAGGAGTGGCAAAGCTCCACAGTGGAGATTGGAGTATCTGTCCATAGGACCACTTTAAGCCGTACACTCCACAGAACTGGGCTTTACGGAAGAGTGGCCAGAAAAAAAGCCATTGCTTAAAGAAAATAATAAGCAAACACGTTTGGTGTTCGCCAAAAGGCATGTGGGAGACTCCCCAAGCATATGGAAGAAGGTACTCTGGACAGATGAGACTAAAATTGAGCCATCAAGGAAAACGCTATGTCTGGCACAAACCCAACACCTCTCATCACCCTGAGAACACCATCCCCACAGTGAAGCATGGTGGTGGCAGCATCATGCTGTGGGATGTTTTTCCATCGGCAGGGACTGGGAAACTGGTCAGAATTGAAGGAATGATGGATGGCGCTAAATACAAGGAAATTCTTGAGGGAAACCTGTTTCAGTCTTCCAGAGATTTGAGACTGGGACGGAGGTTCACCTTCCAGCAGGACAATGACCCTAAGCATACTGCTAAAGCAACACTTGAGTGGTTTAAGGGGAAACATTTAAATGTCTTGGAATGGCCTAGTCAAAGCCCAGACCTCAATCCAATTGAGAATCTGTGGTATGACTTAAAGATTGCTGTACACCAGCGGAACCCATCCAACTTGAAGGAGCTGGAGCAGTTTTGCCTTGAAGAATGGGCAAAAATCCCAGTGTCTCGATGTGCCAAGCTTATAGAGACATACCCCAAGAGACTTGCAGCTGTAATTGCTGCAAAAGGTGGCTCTACAAAGTATTGACTTTGGGGGGGGGGGTGAATAGTTATGCACGCACAAGTTTTCTTTTTTTTTGTCTCATTTCTTGTTTGTTTCACAAAAAAAAGAATGTTGCATCTTCAAAATGTTAGGCATGTTGTGTAAATGAAATGATACAAACCCCCCAAAAATCCATTTTAATTCCAGGTTGTAAGGCAACAAAATAGGAAAAATGCCAAGGGGGGTGAATACTTTCGCAAGCCACTGTAGGCGGGAATTTCAGTACTTCAGCGTAACGCTTCCTAAAAGTTTCCTCATGGTTCTATTTAAAGTGTTCTCAAATTATTCAGAGAACGTTAAGAGACAACGTTCTTCTGTGGGAATATCAGTACTTCAGCATAAAGTTTTCTGCAGGTTTCCTCATGGTTCTATTTAACGTCATGTTCTCAGAACATTAAGAAAACGTTCCATAAAAAACACAAGAAAACATTAGTAACGTTCAAAGAATGTTCAAAACAGTTAACCTAACTTAGCAGTGTTATAAAAATTCTTATTGAAACATGTTCTCAGAACTTTATTTAATTTCGTCAAATAACCTATAATATCCGTTCTCAAAATGTTAATGAAACCTCCCAGGAAAACTTTCAGGGAACCATAGTAAAACGTTCTCAGAACCTCCCTGCAACCTAAAAATTAACGTTCACAGAATAAGTAACATTTTCACATCCCATTCTCAGAATGTTTAAAAAAACGTTCAGTTTTATCAGCCAGGAAACGTATGGCTTCGTTCCCAGAAGCAATGGGGAAACCAAAAACGTACATTCCCACAACTTCCAAGGAAACAAATGTGCTAGCTGGGCTCTGATCTGTCCTGGAGGGGTCTGTCTGTCTGGTTCTATCCCCATCACCCCTTGTTCAGGGCAAGACAGAGGGCTATGGGGGGGCTAGTGATTTGGAAGGCCAGAGGAAGGGTGTGTCCCTGTGGCTAGGGCTCCAAGGACTGGGGAGGGATGTAAAGGGTGTGAAGGGGTGAGCCTTCACTGTGTTTTTGGTTTTATTCTGATAGACTAAATTATTGCATTCTAATGTTCACTCTGTATAGACCTACTATAGACCATTCACTGACACTGTTGGCCAAGTATCAACCACTGTCAGTTCATATTAAAGAAACCCCATGTGTCAACCACTGTCAGTTTAAAAATCAAATCAAATGTTATTTGCCACATGAGCCGAATACAACAGGTGTAGACCTTACAGTGAAATGCTTACCTACAGCCCTTAACCAACAGTGCATTTATTTTTTAATAAAAAAGTAAAATAAAACAACAACAACAAAAAAGTGTTGAGGAAAAAAAGAGCAGAAGTAAAATAAAATAACAGTAGGGAGGCTATATATACAGGGGGGTACCGGTGCAGAGTCAATGTGTAATAACAGTAGGGAGGCTATATATACAGGGGGGGTACCGGTGCAGAGTCAATGTGTAATAACAGTAGGGAGGCTATATACAGGGGGTACCGGTGCAGAGTCAATGGGAAATAACAGTAGGGAGGCTATATATACAGGGGGGTACCGGTACAGAGTCAATGGGAAATAACAGTAGGGAGGCTATATATACAGGGGGGGTACCGGTGCAGAGTCAATGTGTAATAACAGTAGGGAGGCTATATACAGGGGGTACCGGTGCAGAGTCAATGTGTAATAACAGTAGGGAGGCTATATATACAGGGGGTACCGGTACAGAGTCAATGTGCGGGGGCACCGGCTATTTGAGGTAGTTTAAGTAATATGTACATGTGGGTAAAGTTAAAGTGACTATGCATAAATAATTAACAGAGTAGCAGCAGCGTAAAAAGATGGGGTGGGGCAGTGCAAATAGTCCAGGTAGCCATGATTAGCTGTTCAGGAGTCTTATGGCTTGGGGGTAGAAGCTGTTAAGAAGCCTTTTACATTTAAGTCATTTAGCAGACGCTCTTATCCAGAGCGACTTACAGTTAGTGAATGCATACATTATTTTTTTTATTTTCATACTGCCGCCCCCCCCTGTGTGAATCGAACCCACAACCTTGGCGTTGCAAACGCCATGCTCTACCAACTGAGCTACATCCCTTGGACCTAGACTTCGCGCTCCGGTACCGCTTGACGTACGGTAGCAGAGAGAACAGTCTATGACTTGGGGTGGCTGGAGTCCTTGACAAATTCTGAAATCTCTGAGCTATTTTAAAAAGAGTTTAAAGAGTTTTCAGGTGGTTTCATTAAAGGCTCCAGCTATTATAAGCCATGCATTTGTATACTTGTTTTGCAGCTCAGTAAGCTTATCAGCAAGATCAGAAAATAAAGTCTTATTTGAGGTGTGAAAATTGGAGATCTATATAACCCATCTCCTATCTTTGGAAGCACAAGATCACCATCATCAGTCCCTATCCCTGATAACCCAACTGCGTCACGGTCCACAGTAAACATTCTACCAATGAGAGAGCTGATTTGACACGTGAGGGAGAGCTGCGCCCTCGTAGTTCAGTGTATTCAACAAGCGGTGGAAGTTTTTTTTTTAAATTACAGTTCCGTATAAACTTGACCGGTTCTGTTTAATCGCGTTTGATCGTGTTTCCAACCATGCTTCGGTTCGGCAGAGTTGCCAAACTTCACCACGGAGTTCTCCGCTGCTCGCTCTCACTCGCCTCTCCCTCTAGCAAAAGTTGCAGCGCGATTCAAGTTCTCTACTTGGTGAGTTCTTATCAATAGGTTTATCTCTTGGATGTCATGACATGAATGCATAGGGAACTATGCTCATTGTATATGTTACTGTTGGACAGGAGGTATTCTAGTATTCACCGCCAAAAGCTGTCTCTCTTTCTCCACTCCCCATTTCCGCAGTCTTTGGAGAATCAGCTCAAATGAAACGTTAGCCCCATACCGTATAAACATGCTCAGCCCTGAACAAAGAGAACCAGAGCAGGGGGATAAAAACCTGTTTTCAAATATGTTTTTTGTTGTCTAGCATAAAGTCAGACACTCCCTTCTCTCTCTGACTGATGACCGTGTGAACGCGCGCCAAGCGTGCACAGTGGGGCGTGTGTGTGTGTAAGAGGATGGTGAATCATTTGCATGGAAGTGGAGCGCGTCTTGTAAATCACTGGCAAAATGGAGTCAAAACTGCCACGCAACCTGGCAAATCATTTGCTTCAGCTCAAGAGGAAACATATATTTTACAGCCTTCAGGAAGCTGATAGTGGTGACTCCCATAAATAAAGCCAGGATACAGAAAGCTAGGGCAGGGTTGCCGTTTGCCGGTAATAGCAGGCCATTAAAAACATTGAAAAGCAGTGCCAATTGTCCAGAAAATAAAAATAAAAAATCCCATTGTGAAATCATCATTTTAGCCTATTCAGTGATGGAAATACCAGTTGATGGAAATACATTTGACCAGTCATGCTTATCGTTCTATGGGTTAATTTGCATATTTTAGTGGAATTAAATTGGCACATGTGTATATTCCTTATGTATCATATTTATCACACAGCATGCAGAGCTTTGGAGCCGAACATCTCAGACAGCGCTTTTATAAGCCCAATCATTGGCAACAATTCTACATTTACATTTACTAATGCAATCGTGTAAAAAAAAAAAAAAATGTTTTGACCACTATTTAAAAATAAAACTACTATTTTGCAACTGGTAATTAAAGCTTGCTTCCCATTCGCCATTCAAATGCGTAGGCAATGGAAGGCTGGCGTCATCGGCGCGTCACACACCACTTTGCAATGATCTGGAGGCAGTATGCATTTTGAAAACATATAGCTACTTCATTGTTTAAAACCTGAACGTTTTACTACATTTAATGAGGCATGTTTTACCTTGCTTCAAAGTAGCCTAGACGAAATCCGACCATATCATTTACATTTACGTCATTTAGCAGACGCTCTTATCCAGAGCGACTTACAGTTAGTGAGTGCATACATTATTTTTTTCATTTTTATTTTATTTTTTTCATACTGGCCCCCCCGTGGGAATCGAACCCACAACCCTGGCGTTGCAAACGCCATGCTCTACCAACTGAGCTACATCCCCTGCCGGCCATTCCCTCCCCTACCCTGGACGACGCTGGGCCAATTGTGCGCCGCCCCATGGGTCTCCCGGTCACGGGCCGGCTACGACAGAGCCTGGATACGAACCAGGATCTCTAGTGGCACAGCTAGAGATCACTGCGCCACTCGGCGTGGAGGAAATTATTTTATAATGACTTCCATACAGTATACCATTGAAGACTTCCATACCATTTAAACCAGTAGCCTATTTATTTTTATCATGTTCTATTGGTTTTCAACTTCCTGTGATTGTCCGGTAGCCAAATGCACATTCGCGCGTAGCCGACTGCCTTGTCAACATTTTAAGCTAAACGTTCTGATCTGTTGCATCAGATTCATTGTTTTTTTAAACGTTTTTTTTTCTCCATGTAGCCGAGGCCCACTGGTTGTATGAATTAGGGATCTATCGTACCACAACTGTCCCAGAGTCTGATTGGTACAGGCTATTTCTTTCTCGACAAGCTGACCAATAGAAAGGTCAACTATTCTACTATGGGGGATAGTAGATTGACATAGGCTCATGGGCAGTGTGACAAAAAGGCTCGGGGAAGCTTTCCCTATTGCCAAAATGATATAGCCTAATTAGCCTACTCCTGTCTATCCAGAAATGAATACAATCATTCCAAATTGGCTACCAAAGCATGCTTTGGCCCCAGAGCATCATTCGCTTCCCCTAGCCTTCAAAAAAACAACAACAACAGTTGTGGATTGTTTTAAATCACATTGTCTACAGTCGAAGGAAAGGCAAGCGCCGCGCCCAGCGAATACCAAATAGATGATTGTTGAGTTGCGACTGCCAGTGAAAAGTAGAGGCCCAGCCAGACACATCGCAGTATTTCAAAATTCAATCGTAGGAAAAACCCAGTTTGGAAAGCAGATGGCTGCTGTAAGGAGAAGACAATGAAATGGCTCATCTACCTTTTAGTTATCAACATTCTCAACTTAATTGAGCAAACAACAGCAGACCAATAGTCTATCTTATTGACAACAGCAGGCCTATAGTCTATCTTATTGACAACAGCAGGCCTATAGTCTATCTTATTGACAACAGCAGGCCTATAGTCTATCTTATTGACAACAGCAGGCCTATCTTATTGACAACAGCAGACCTATAGCCTATCTTATTGACAACAGCAGGCCTATAGTCTATCTTATTGACAACAGCAGGCCTATAGTCTATCTTATTGACAACAGCAGGCCTATAGCCTATCTTATTGACAACAGCAGGCCTATAGTCTATCTTATTGACAACAGCAGGCCTATAGTCTATCTTATTGACAACAGCAGGCCTATAGTCTATCTTATTGACAACAGCAGGCCTATAGTCTATCTTATTGACAACAGCAGGCCTATAGTCTATCTTATTGACAACAGCAGGCCTATAGTCTATCTTATTGACAACAGCAGGCCTATAGTCTATCTTATTGACAACAGCAGGCCTATAGTCTATCTTATTGACAACAGCAGGCCTATAGTCTATCTTATTGACAACAGCAGGCCCATCTTATTGACAACAGCAGGCCTATAGCCTATCTTATTGACAACAGCAGGCCTATAGTCTATCTTATTGACAACAGCAGGCCTATAGTCTATCTTATTGACAACAGCAGGCCTATAGCCTATCTTATTGACAACAGCAGGCCTATAGTCTATCTTATTGACAACAGCAGGCCTATCTTATTGACAACAGCAGGCCTATAGTCTATCTTATTGACAACAGCAGGCCTATAGTCTATCTTATTGACAACAGCAGGCCTATAGTCTATCTTATTGACAACAGCAGGCCTATAGTCTATCTTATTGACAACAGCAGGCCTATAGTCTATCTTATTGACAACAGCAGGCCTATAGTCTATCTTATTGACAACAGCAGACCTATCTTATTGACAACAGCAGGCCTATAGTCTATCTTATTGACAACAGCAGGCCTATAGTCTATCTTATTGACAACAGCAGGCCTATAGTCTATCTTATTGACAACAGCAGACCTATAGTCTATCTTATTGACAACAGCAGGCCTATAGTCTATCTTATTGACAACAGCAGGCCTATAGTCTATCATATTGACAACAGCAGGCCTATAGTCTATCTTATTGACAACAGCAGGCCTATAGTCTATCTTATTGACAACAGCAGGCCTATAGTCTATCTTATTGACAACAGCAGGCCTATAGCCTATCTTATTGACAACAGCAGGCCTATAGTCTGTCTTATTGACAACAGCAGGCCTATAGTCTATCTTATTGACAACAGCAGGCCTATAGTCTATCTTATTGACAACAGCAGACCTATAGCCTATCTTATTGACAACAGCAGACCTATAGTCTATCTTATTGACAACAGCAGGCCTATAGTCTATCTTATTGACAACAGCAGGCCTATAGTCTATCTTATTGACAACAGCAGGCCTATAGTCTATCTTATTGACAACAGCAGGCCTATAGTCTATCTTATTGACAACAGCAGGCCTATCTTATTGACAACAGCAGGCCTATAGTCTATCTTATTGACAACAGCAGACCTATCTTATTGACAACAGCAGGCCTATAGTCTATCATATTGACAACAGCAGGCCTATAGTCTATCTTATTGACAACAGCAGGCCTATAGTCTATCTTATTGACAACAGCAGGCCTATAGTCTATCTTATTGACAACAGCAGGCCTATAGCCTATCTTATTGACAACAGCAGGCCTATAGTCTGTCTTATTGACAACAGCAGGCCTATAGTCTATCTTATTGACAACAGCAGGCCTATAGTCTATCTTATTGACAACAGCAGACCTATAGCCTATCTTATTGACAACAGCAGACCTATAGTCTATCTTATTGACAACAGCAGGCCTATAGTCTATCTTATTGACAACAGCAGGCCTATAGTCTATCTTATTGACAACAGCAGGCCTATAGTCTATCTTATTGACAACAGCAGGCCTATAGTCTATCTTATTGACAACAGCAGGCCTATCTTATTGACAACAGCAGGCCTATAGTCTATCTTATTGACAACAGCAGGCCTATCTTATTGACAACAGCAGGCCTATAGTCTATCTTATTGACAACAGCAGACCTATCTTATTGACAACAGCAGACCTATCTTATTGACAACAGCAGGCCTATAGTCTATCTTATTGACAACAGCAGACCTATCTTATTGACAACAGCAGACCTATCTTATTGACAACAGCAGGCCTATCTTATTGACAACAGCAGGCCTATAGTCTATCTTATTGACAACAGCAGGCCTATAGTCTATCTTATTGACAACAGCAGGCCTATAGTCTATCTTATTGACAACAGCAGGCCTATAGTCTATCTTATTGACAACAGCAGGCCTATAGTCTATCTTATTGACAACAGCAGGCCTATAGTCTATCTTATTGACAACAGCAGGCCTATAGTCTATCTTATTGACAACAGCAGACCTATAGCCTATCTTATTGACAACAGCAGGCCTATAGTCTATCTTATTGACAACAGCAGACCTATAGTCTATCTTATTGACAACAGCAGGCCTATAGCCTATCTTATTGACAACAGCAGGCCTATAGCCTATCTTATTGACAACAGCAGGCCTATAGTCTATCTTATTGACAACAGCAGGCCTATAGTCTATCTTATTGACAACAGCAGGCCTATAGCCTATCTTATTGACAACAGCAGGCCTATAGTCTATCTTATTGACAACAGCAGGCCTATAGTCTATCTTATTGACAACAGCAGGCCTATAGTCTATCTTATTGACAACAGCAGGCCTATAGTCTATCTTATTGACAACAGCAGGCCTATAGTCTATCTTATTGACAACAGCAGGCCTATAGCCTATCTTATTGACAACAGCAGGCCTATAGTCTATCTTATTGACAACAGCAGGCCTATAGTCTATCTTATTGACAACAGCAGACCTATAGTCTATCTTATTGACAACAGCAGGCCTATAGCCTATCTTATTGACAACAGCAGGCCTATAGTCTATCTTATTGACAACAGCAGGCCTATAGCCTATCTTATTGACAACAGCAGACCTATAGTCTATCTTATTGACAACAGCAGGCCTATAGTCTATCTTATTGACAACAGCAGGCCTATAGTCTATCTTATTGACAACAGCAGGCCTATCTTATTGACAACAGCAGACCTATAGTCTATCTTATTGACAACAGCAGGCCTATAGTCTATCTTATTGACAACAGCAGGCCTATAGTCTATCTTATTGACAACAGCAGGCCTATAGCCTATCTTATTGACAACAGCAGGCCTATAGTCTATCTTATTGACAACAGCAGGCCTATAGTCTATCTTATTGACAACAGCAGGCCTATAGTCTATCTTATTGACAACAGCAGGCCTATAGCCTATCTTATTGACAACAGCAGGCCTATAGTCTATCTTATTGACAACAGCAGGCCCATCTTATTGACAACAGCAGGCCTATAGTCTATCTTATTGACAACAGCAGGCCTATAGCCTATCTTATTGACAACAGCAGGCCTATAGCCTATCTTATTGACAACAGCAGGCCTATAGTCTATCTTATTGACAACAGCAGACCTATCTTATTGACAACAGCAGACCTATAGTCTATCTTATTGACAACAGCAGGCCTATAGCCTATCTTATTGACAACAGCAGGCCTATAGTCTATCTTATTGACAACAGCAGGCCTATAGTCTATCTTATTGACAACAGCAGGCCTATAGTCTATCTTATTGACAACAGCAGGCCTATAGTCTATCTTATTGACAACAGCAGACCTATCTTATTGACAACAGCAGGCCTATAGTCTATCTTATTGACAACAGCAGGCCTATAGTCTATCTTATTGACAACAGCAGACCTATCTTATTGACAACAGCAGGCCTATAGTCTATCTTATTGACAACAGCAGGCCTATAGTCTATCTTATTGACAACAGCAGGCCTATAGTCTATCTTATTGACAACAGCAGGCCTATAGCCTATCTTATTGACAACAGCAGGCCTATAGTCTATCTTATTGACAACAGCAGGCCTATAGTCTATCTTATTGACAACAGCAGGCCTATAGTCTATCTTATTGACAACAGCAGGCCTATAGTCTATCTTATTGACAACAGCAGGCCTATAGTCTATCTTATTGACAACAGCAGGCCTATAGCCTATCTTATTGACAACAGCAGACCTATAGTCTATCTTATTGACAACAGCAGGCCTATAGCCTATCTTATTGACAACAGCAGGCCTATAGCCTATCTTATTGACAACAGCAGGCCTATAGTCTATCTTATTGACAACAGCAGGCCTATAGTCTATCTTATTGACAACAGCAGGCCTATAGTCTATCTTATTGACAACAGCAGGCCTATAGCCTATCTTATTGACAACAGCAGGCCTATAGTCTATCTTATTGACAACAGCAGGCCTATAGTCTATCTTATTGACAACAGCAGGCCTATCTTATTGACAACAGCAGGCCTATAGTCTATCTTATTGACAACAGCAGGCCTATCTTATTGACAACAGCAGGCCTATAGTCTATCTTATTGACAACAGCAGGCCTATCTTATTGAAAACAGCAGGCCTATAGTCTATCTTATTGACAACAGCAGGCCTATAGTCTATCTTATTGACAACAGCAGGCTTATAGTCTATCTTATTGACAACAGCAGGCCTATAGTCTATCTTATTGACAACAGCAGACCTATCTTATTGACAACAGCAGGCCTATAGTCTATCTTATTGACAACAGCAGGCCTATAGTCTATCTTATTGACAACAGCAGGCCTATAGTCTATCTTATTGACAACAGCAGGCCTATAGTCTATCTTATTGACAACAGCAGACCTATAGCCTATCTTATTGACAACAGCAGGCCTATAGTCTATCTTATTGACAACAGCAGGCCTATAGTCTATCTTATTGACAACAGCAGGCCTATAGTCTATCTTATTGACAACAGCAGGCCTATAGCCTATCTTATTGACAACAGCAGGCCTATAGTCTATCTTATTGACAACAGCAGACCTATCTTATTGACAACAGCAGGCCTATAGTCTATCTTATTGACAACAGCAGGCCTATAGCCTATCTTATTGACAACAGCAGGCCTATAGTCTATCTTATTGACAACAGCAGGCCTATAGTCTATCTTATTGACAACAGCAGGCCTATAGTCTATCTTATTGACAACAGCAGGCCTATCTTATTGACAACAGCAGGCCTATAGTCTATCTTATTGACAACAGCAGGCCTATAGTCTATCTTATTGACAACAGCAGGCCTATAGCCTATCTTATTGACAACAGCAGGCCTATAGTCTATCTTATTGACAACAGCAGGCCCATCTTATTGACAACAGCAGGCCTATAGTCTATCTTATTGACAACAGCAGGCCTATAGTCTATCTTATTGACAACAGCAGGCCTATAGTCTATCTTATTGACAACAGCAGGCCTATAGTCTATCTTATTGACAACAGCAGGCCTATAGTCTATCTTATTGACAACAGCAGGCCTATAGTCTATCTTATTGACAACAGCAGGCCTATAGCCTATCTTATTGACAACAGCAGGCCTATAGTCTATCTTATTGACAACAGCAGGCCTATAGTCTATCTTATTGACAACAGCAGGCCTATCTTATTGACAACAGCAGGCCTATAGTCTATCTTATTGACAACAGCAGGCCCATCTTATTGACAACAGCAGACCTATAGTCTATCTTATTGACAACAGCAGGCCTATAGTCTATCTTATTGACAACAGCAGGCCTATAGTCTATCTTATTGACAACAGCAGGCCTATAGCCTATCTTATTGACAACAGCAGGCCTATAGTCTATCTTATTGACAACAGCAGGCCTATAGTCTATCTTATTGACAACAGCAGGCCTATCTTATTGACAACAGCAGGCCTATAGTCTATCTTATTGACAACAGCAGGCCTATCTTATTGACAACAGCAGGCCTATAGTCTATCTTATTGACAACAGCAGGCCTATCTTATTGAAAACAGCAGGCCTATAGTCTATCTTATTGACAACAGCAGGCCTATAGTCTATCTTATTGACAACAGCAGGCTTATAGTCTATCTTATTGACAACAGCAGGCCTATAGTCTATCTTATTGACAACAGCAGACCTATCTTATTGACAACAGCAGGCCTATAGTCTATCTTATTGACAACAGCAGGCCTATAGTCTATCTTATTGACAACAGCAGGCCTATAGTCTATCTTATTGACAACAGCAGGCCTATAGTCTATCTTATTGACAACAGCAGACCTATAGCCTATCTTATTGACAACAGCAGGCCTATAGTCTATCTTATTGACAACAGCAGGCCTATAGTCTATCTTATTGACAACAGCAGGCCTATAGTCTATCTTATTGACAACAGCAGGCCTATAGCCTATCTTATTGACAACAGCAGGCCTATAGTCTATCTTATTGACAACAGCAGACCTATCTTATTGACAACAGCAGGCCTATAGTCTATCTTATTGACAACAGCAGGCCTATAGCCTATCTTATTGACAACAGCAGGCCTATAGTCTATCTTATTGACAACAGCAGGCCTATAGTCTATCTTATTGACAACAGCAGGCCTATAGTCTATCTTATTGACAACAGCAGGCCTATCTTATTGACAACAGCAGGCCTATAGTCTATCTTATTGACAACAGCAGGCCTATAGTCTATCTTATTGACAACAGCAGGCCTATAGCCTATCTTATTGACAACAGCAGGCCTATAGTCTATCTTATTGACAACAGCAGGCCCATCTTATTGACAACAGCAGGCCTATAGTCTATCTTATTGACAACAGCAGGCCTATAGTCTATCTTATTGACAACAGCAGGCCTATAGTCTATCTTATTGACAACAGCAGGCCTATAGTCTATCTTATTGACAACAGCAGGCCTATAGTCTATCTTATTGACAACAGCAGGCCTATAGTCTATCTTATTGACAACAGCAGGCCTATAGCCTATCTTATTGACAACAGCAGGCCTATAGTCTATCTTATTGACAACAGCAGGCCTATAGTCTATCTTATTGACAACAGCAGGCCTATCTTATTGACAACAGCAGGCCTATAGTCTATCTTATTGACAACAGCAGGCCCATCTTATTGACAACAGCAGACCTATAGTCTATCTTATTGACAACAGCAGGCCTATAGTCTATCTTATTGACAACAGCAGGCCTATAGTCTATCTTATTGACAACAGCAGGCCTATAGCCTATCTTATTGACAACAGCAGGCCTATAGTCTATCTTATTGACAACAGCAGGCCCATCTTATTGACAACAGCAGGCCTATCTTATTGACAACAGCAGGCCTATAGTCTATCTTATTGACAACAGCAGGCCTATAGTCTATCTTATTGACAACAGCAGGCCTATAGTCTATCTTATTGACAACAGCAGGCCTATAGTCTATCTTATTGACAACAGCAGGCCTATAGTCTATCTTATTGACAACAGCAGGCCTATAGCCTATCTTATTGACAACAGCAGGCCTATAGTCTATCTTATTGACAACAGCAGGCCTATAGTCTATCTTATTGACAACAGCAGACCTATCTTATTGACAACAGCAGGCCTATCTTATTGACAACAGCAGGCCTATAGTCTATCTTATTGACAACAGCAGGCCTATAGTCTATCTTATTGACAACAGCAGGCCCATCTTATTGACAACAGCAGACCTATAGTCTATCTTATTGACAACAGCAGGCCTATAGTCTATCTTATTGACAACAGCAGGCCTATAGTCTATCTTATTGACAACAGCAGGCCTATAGTCTATCTTATTGACAACAGCAGGCCCATCTTATTGACAACAGCAGGCCTATCTTATTGACAACAGCAGGCCTATAGTCTATCTTATTGACAACAGCAGGCCTATAGTCTATCTTATTGACAACAGCAGGCCTATAGTCTATCTTATTGACAACAGCAGGCCTATAGTCTATCTTATTGACAACAGCAGGCCTATAGTCTATCTTATTGACAACAGCAGGCCTATAGCCTATCTTATTGACAACAGCAGGCCTATAGTCTATCTTATTGACAACAGCAGGCCTATAGTCTATCTTATTGACAACAGCAGACCTATCTTATTGACAACAGCAGGCCTATCTTATTGACAACAGCAGGCCTATAGTCTATCTTATTGACAACAGCAGGCCTATAGTCTATCTTATTGACAACAGCAGGCCTATAGCCTATCTTATTGACAACAGCAGGCCTATAGTCTATCTTATTGACAACAGCAGGCCTATAGTCTATCTTATTGACAACAGCAGGCCTATAGTCTATCTTATTGACAACAGCAGGCCTATAGTCTGTCTTATTGACAACAGCAGGCCTATAGTCTATCTTATTGACAACAGCAGGCCTATAGCCTATCTTATTGACAACAGCAGGCCTATAGTCTATCTTATTGACAACAGCAGGCCTATAGCCTATCTTATTGACAACAGCAGGCCTATAGTCTATCTTATTGACAACAGCAGGCCTATAGTCTATCTTATTGACAACAGCAGGCCTATAGTCTGTCTTATTGACAACAGCAGGCCTATAGTCTATCTTATTGACAACAGCAGGCCTATAGCCTATCTTATTGACAACAGCAGGCCTATAGTCTATCTTATTGACAACAGCAGGCCTATAGTCTATCTTATTGACAACAGCAGGCCTATCTTATTGACAACAGCAGGCCTATAGTCTATCTTATTGACAACAGCAGGCCTATAGTCTATCTTATTGACAACAGCAGGCCTATAGTCTATCTTATTGACAACAGCAGACCTATAGTCTATCTTATTGACAACAGCAGACCTATCTTATTGACAACAGCAGGCCTATAGTCTATCTTATTGACAACAGCAGGCCTATAGTCTATCTTATTGACAACAGCAGGCCTATAGTCTATCTTATTGACAACAGCAGGCCTATAGTCAATCTTATTGACAACAGCAGACCTATCTTATTGACAACAGCAGGCCTATAGTCTATCTTATTGACAACAGCAGGCCTATAGTCTATCTTATTGACAACAGCAGACCTATAGCCTATCTTATTGACAACAGCAGGCCTATAGTCTATCTTATTGACAACAGCAGGCCTATTGTCTATCTTATTGACAACAGCAGGCCTATAGTCTATCTTATTGACAACAGCAGGCCTATAGTCTATCTTATTGACAACAGCAGGCCTATAGCCTATCTTATTGACAACAGCAGGCCTATAGTCTATCTTATTGACAACAGCAGGCCTATAGTCTATCTTATTGACAACAGCAGGCCTATAGTCTATCTTATTGACAACAGCAGGCCTATAGTCTGTCTTATTGACAACAGCAGGCCTATAGTCTATCTTATTGACAACAGCAGGCCTATAGCCTATCTTATTGACAACAGCAGGCCTATAGTCTATCTTATTGACAACAGCAGGCCTATAGCCTATCTTATTGACAACAGCAGGCCTATAGTCTATCTTATTGACAACAGCAGGCCTATAGTCTATCTTATTGACAACAGCAGGCCTATAGTCTGTCTTATTGACAACAGCAGGCCTATAGTCTATCTTATTGACAACAGCAGGCCTATAGCCTATCTTATTGACAACAGCAGGCCTATAGTCTATCTTATTGACAACAGCAGGCCTATAGTCTATCTTATTGACAACAGCAGGCCTATCTTATTGACAACAGCAGGCCTATAGTCTATCTTATTGACAACAGCAGGCCTATAGTCTATCTTATTGACAACAGCAGGCCTATAGTCTATCTTATTGACAACAGCAGACCTATAGTCTATCTTATTGACAACAGCAGACCTATCTTATTGACAACAGCAGGCCTATAGTCTATCTTATTGACAACAGCAGGCCTATAGTCTATCTTATTGACAACAGCAGGCCTATAGTCTATCTTATTGACAACAGCAGGCCTATAGTCAATCTTATTGACAACAGCAGACCTATCTTATTGACAACAGCAGGCCTATAGTCTATCTTATTGACAACAGCAGGCCTATAGTCTATCTTATTGACAACAGCAGACCTATAGCCTATCTTATTGACAACAGCAGGCCTATAGTCTATCTTATTGACAACAGCAGGCCTATTGTCTATCTTATTGACAACAGCAGGCCTATAGTCTATCTTATTGACAACAGCAGGCCTATAGTCTATCTTATTGACAACAGCAGGCCTATAGTCTATCTTATTGACAACAGCAGGCCTATAGTCTATCTTATTGACAACAGCAGGCCTATCTTATTGACAACAGCAGGCCTATAGTCTATCTTATTGACAACAGCAGGCCTATAGTCTATCTTATTGACAACAGCAGGCCTATAGTCTATCTTATTGACAACAGCAGGCCTATAGTCTATCTTATTGACAACAGCAGGCCTATCTTATTGACAACAGCAGGCCTATAGTCTATCTTATTGACAACAGCAGGCCTATAGCCTATCTTATTGACAACAGCAGGCCTATAGTCTATCTTATTGACAACAGCAGGCCTATAGTCTATCTTATTGACAACAGCAGGCCTATAGTCTATCTTATTGACAACAGCAGGCCTATAGTCTATCTTATTGACAACAGCAGGCCTATAGCCTATCTTATTGACAACAGCAGAGAGCACTGGCCATATCCCCGCTGAGTACACGCTGCGCATATTCACTCTTTATCATTGTTGGGTCAGTGCCACTTAAAAGTTTGTTTTTGGACAATAATTTCCTCCTCCAGTTTAGATGGACGTAACATCATATTAGTGTCTCCTCTTCTCATAGGTCTATTATATGGACAACATCATATTAGTGTCTCCTCTTCTCATAGGTCTATTATATGGACAACATCATATTAGTGTCTCCTCTTCTCATAGGTCTATTATATGGACAACATCATATTAGTGTCTCCTCTTCTCATAGGTCTATTATATGGACAACATCATATTAGTGTCTCCTCTTCTCATTGGTCTATTATATGGACAACATCATATTAGTGTCTCCTCTTCTCATAGGTCTATTATATGGACAACATCATATTAGTGTCTCCTCTTCTCATAGGTCTATTATATGGACAACATCATATTAGTGTCTCCTCTTCTCATTGGTCTATTATATGGACAACATCATATTAGTGTCTCCTCTTCTCATAGGTCTATTATATGGACAACATCATATTAGTGTCTCCTCTTCTCATTGGTCTATTATATGGACAACATCATATTAGTGTCTCCTCTTCTCATAGGTCTATTATATGGACAACATCATATTAGTGTCTCCTCTTCTCATAGGTCTATTATATGGACAACATCATATTAGTGTCTCCTCTTCTCATAGGTCTATTATATGGACAACATCATATGAGTGTCTTCTCTTCTCATAGGTCTATTATATGGACAACATCATATTAGTGTCTCCTCTTCTCATTGGTCTATTATATGGACAACATCATATTAGTGTCTCCTCTTCTCATAGGTCTATTATATGGACAACATCATATTAGTGTCTCCTCTTCTCATTGGTCTATTATATGGACAACATCATATTAGTGTCTCCTCTTCTCATAGGTCTATTATATGGACAACATCATATTAGTGTCTCCTCTTCTCATTGGTCTATTATATGGACAACATCATATTAGTGTCTCCTCTTCTCATTGGTCTATTATATGGACAACATCATATTAGTGTCTCCCCTTCTCATTGGTCTATTATATGGACAACATCATATTAGTGTCTCCTCTTCTCATTGGTCTATTATATGGACAACATCATATTAGTGTCTCCCCTTCTCATTGGTCTATTATATGGACAACATCATATTAGTGTCTCCTCTTCTCATTGGTCTATTATATGGACAACATCATATTAGTGTCTCCTCTTCTCATAGGTCTATTATATGGACAACATCATATTAGTGTCTCCTCTTCTCATAGGTCTATTACAGTGGCTTGTGAAAGTATTCACCCCCTTGGCATTTTTCCTATTTTGTTGCCTTACAACCTGGAATTAAAATTGTGACAGGTTGGCAGTATGTTGGTATCCTAGTGACAGGTTGGCAGTATGTTGGTATCCTAGTGACAGGTTGGCAGTATGTTGGTATCCTAGTGACAGGTTGGCAGTATGTTGGTATCCTAGTGACAGGTTGGCAGTATGTTGGTATCCTAGTGACAGGTTGGCAGTATGTTGGTATCCTAGTGACAGGTTGGTAAATGTTTCTCTCTCTTCTCTAGTCCAGACATGGTGCACCAAGACCAGCTCACTACTACAGCACCCTACCACCTGCCCCAGGTAACACACCCTACCACCTGCCCCAGGTAACACACCCTACCACCTGCCCCAGGTAACACACCCTACCACCTGCCCCAGGTAACACACCCTACCACCTGCCCCAGGTAACACACCCTACCACCTGCCCCAGGTAACACACCCTACCACCTGCCCCAGGTAACACACCCTACCACCTGCCCCAGGTAACACACCCTACCACCTGCCCCAGGTAACACACCCTACCACCTGCCCCAGGTAACACACCCTACCACCTGCCACAGGTAACACACCCTACCACCTGCCCCAGGTAACACACCCTACCACCTGCCACAGGTAACACACCCTACCACCTGCCCCAGGTAACACACCCTACCACCTGCCCCAGGTAACACACCCTACCACCTGCCCCAGGTAACACACCCTACCACCTGCCCCAGGTAACACACCCTACCACCTGCCCCAGGTAACACACCCTACCACCTGCCCCAGGTAACACACCCTACCACCTGCCCCAGGTAACACACCCTACCACCTGCCCCAGGTAACACACCCTACCACCTGCCCCAGGTAACACACCCTACCACCTGCCACAGGTAACACACCCTACCACCTGCCCCAGGTAACACACCCTACCACCTGCCACAGGTAACACACCCTACCACCTGCCCCAGGTAACACACCCTACCACCTGCCCCAGGTAACACACCCTACCACCTGCCCCAGGTAACACACCCTACCACCTGCCCCAGGTAACACACCCTACCACCTGCCCCAGGTAACACACCCTACCACCTGCCCCAGGTAACACACCCTACCACCTGCCCCAGGTAACACACCCTACCACCTGCCCCAGGTAACACACCCTACCACCTGCCCCAGGTAACACACCCTACCACCTGCCTCAGGTAACACACCCTACCACCTGCCCCAGGTAACACACCCTACCACCTGCCCCAGGTAACACACCATACCACCTGCCCCAGGTAACACACCCTACCACCTGCCCCAGGTAACACACACACACTTTGTCTCTGAAAAAGTGTTCTATTGAAAAGGATTTGTTACCTACATGTTTAATTTGGATCTCACGATGCGGTTATGCCTCTCACATTCAACAAAATCCTTACCTGGCTGAGCCTCTCACATTCAACAAAATCCTTACATGGCTGAGCCTCTCACATTCAACAAAATCCTTACCTGGCTGAGCCTCTCACATTCAACAAAATCCTTACCTGGCTGAGCCTCTCACATTCAACAAAATCCTTACCTGGCTGAGCCTCTCACATTCAACAAAATCCTTACATGGCTGAGCCTCTCACATTCAACAAAATCCTTACATGGCTGAGCCTCTCACATTCAACAAAATCCTTACCTGGCTGAGCCTCTCACATTCAACAAAATCCTTACCTGGCTGAGCCTCTCACATTCAACAAAATCCTTACCTGGCTGAGCCTCTCACATTCAACAAAATCCTTACCTGGCTGAGCCACTCACATGAAACAAAATCCTTACATGGCTGAGCCACTCACATGAAACAAAATCCTTACATGGCTGAGCCTCTCACATTCAACAAAATCCTTACATGGCTGAGCCACTCACATTCAACAAAATCCTTACATGGCTGAGCCACTCACATTCAACAAAATCCTTACCTGGCTGAGCCACTCACATTCAACAAAATCCTTACCTGGCTGAGCCTCTCACATGAAACAAAATCCTTACCTGGCTGAGCCTCTCACATGAAACAAAATCCTTACCTGGCTGAGCCAGTCACATTCAACAAAATCCTTACCTGGCTGAGCCACTCACATTCAACAAAATCCTTACCTGGCTGAGCCACTCACATTCAACAAAATCCTTACCTGGCTGAGCCACTCACATTCAACAAAATCCTTACCTGGCTGAGCCACTCACATTCAACAAAATCCTTACCTGGCTGAGCCACTCACATTCAACAAAATCCTTACCTGGCTGAGCCACTCACATTAAACAAAATCCTTACCTGGCTGAGCCTCTCACGTTCAACAAAATCCTTACCTGGCTGAGCCACTCACATTAAACAAAATCCTTACCTGGCTGAGCCACTCACATTCAACCGTCATTTTTTGACTTGCCAATGTAGTGGTGTGCGCACTAAACAATGAGGATTCTCCTAACCACCACGCTGTCTCGCAAAAACTATGATGTGATGATTAAATTGTTAACGTGGCTATAAACGAGCTGTGGCCCAAACCAGCCTCGTAAAAGTTTTCAGTCAGACATTCACGCGGGGCATACAGAGTTGAAATTTCTAGCCAACAGTTTGACTTGAGTAACATTGCTTGTGAACTTCAGAGCTGTAACGATTTGACACTTTGGCGTTTGGTTAAAGGCAAGCACAAACGCATACTAGTAGTAATGGCTCCTGCTGGAGAGTCAACACATTCTGGGTAATGATAAACAACGTCATCATCTCACTGGCTTCGTCTCTGACCCGCTCACAATGAATGAGCGTCGCGAGCAGGCAATGAGATGGGGATTTAGTCTCCGATCTCAGAAAAAGCTTGTCCGGATTGTCCTGGGCTTGTGGCTGTCTATAAATCACTGCTGTTTTAAATCTGCCTGCAACCTGCCCTGTCTGGAAGCTCCATGGCGTACAGGCGTTGGCCTGCGTTGCTACCATGGCACCCAAAGCTCCATGGCGTACAGGCGTTGGCCTGCGTTGCTACCATGGCACCCAAAGCTCCATGGCGTACAGGCGTTGGCCTGCGTTGCTACCATGGCACCCAAAGCTCCATGGCGTACAGGCGTTGGCCTGCGTTGCTACCATGGCACCCAAAGCTCCATGGCGTACAGGCGTTGGCCTGCGTTGCTACCATGGCACCCAAAGCTCCATGGCGTACAGGCGTTGGATTGCGTTGCTACCATGGCACCCAAAGCTCCATGGCGTACAGGCGTTGGCCTGCGTTGCTACCATGGCACCCAAAGCTCCATGGCGTACAGGCGTTGGCCTGCGTTGCTACCATGGCACCCAAAGCTCCATGGCGTACAGGCGTTGGCCTGCGTTGCTACCATGGCACCCAAAGCTCCATGGCGTACAGGCGTTGGCCTGCGTTGCTACCATGGCACCCAAAGCTCCATGGCGTACAGGCGTTGGCCTACGTTGCTACCATGGCACCCAAAGCTCCATGGCGTACAGGCGTTGGCCTACGTTGCTACCATGGCACCCAAAGCTCCATGGCGTACAGGCGTTGGCCTACGTTGCTACCATGGCACCCAAAGCTCCATGGCGTACAGGCGTTGGCCTGCGTTGCTTCCATGGCACCCAATGCTAAAGCTGGGACTAAGGGAGAGGACAGGGTTTCTCTATCACAACTGGAGGATCTTTTAAATGAACAAAAAGGGTTCTACAAGCAGTTGCTTCAAGAGCTCTGTCCAAATACCGATGGACTCAACTAACAAAAGAATGGACGATCAGACCAGAGAGGGCCTGAAGAACAATTTTGCAGTTATCCCAGGGAGAGGTGAAGAGACTTGCAGTAAGATGAAAAAAAAAAACTGGAAGTTCTCTCGATATAATATTCCATTTTATTTGGAACGGCAAGCCAGACAAAATGAAACGGGCCAATTTATATAATGAATATGAATTCCCAGGGCAGAAATGATGAAAAATTAAAGCATTAGACCTCTCACTAAAGGCTTCAGTCATACAAAAAACTATACTTAAATCCAAACTGGTTCTCTAGGAGATTAGTAAGAATGTCTCACCTCATGTTCAAGAATGGCCTTTTTCCCTTTATTCAGATTTCAACCTTGGTTATTTGAAAATGAAATAATCTAAAAAATATCGCTATTTTTAAAACAAGCCATAGAAATTTGGTTGCATTTACAGTTTAATCCACCTGAAAAGACAGAACAAATATTACAACAAATATTATGGCTAAACTCAAATATACTAATTGATTTAAAAAAACAATATTTCTGGAAAAAAATCTTAAACTGTATAATTTTTGTAAATTATTTCATAAATAGGACTCTTGGAGTTATGTCGCACATGCAGCTAACAAAAAATATATGGAAATGTCTGCTCTACTCAAAATTACAACCAACTAATTGCAGCATTACCGCAAAAATGGAAGAGGCAAGTGGAAGGGGGAGAAAATAAGGAACTTGTCTGTCGGCATTAAAGACCAAAATGGTTAAAGAAAACTGTGATGAATAAAAAGAACCAACAAAAGTTGTGTCAAAATGGCTTAAGGACAACAAAGTTAAGGTATTGGAGTGGCCATCACAAAGCCCTGACCTCAATCCTATAGAAAATGTGTGGGCAGAACTGAAAAAGTGTGTGCGAGCAAGAAGGCCTACAAACCTGACTCAGTTACACCAGCTCTGTCAGGAGGAATGGGCCAAAATTCACCCAACTTATTGTGGGAAGCTTGTGGAAGGCTACCCGAAACGTTTGACCCAAGGTAAACAATTTTAAAGGCAATGCTACCGAATACTAATTGAGTGTATGTAAACTTCTGACCCACTGGGAATGTGATGAAAGAAAGAAAAGCTGAAATAAATCATTCTCTCTACAATTATTCTGACATTTCACATTCTTAAAATTTACATTTACATTTTAGTCATTTAGCAGACGCTCTTATCCAGAGCGACTTACAGTTAGTGAATGCATACATAATTATTTTTATTCCTACCCCCTGTGGGAATCGAACCCACAACCCTGGCGTTGCAAACGCCATGCTCTATCAACTGAGCTACATCCCTGCCGGCCATTCCCTCCCCTACCTTGGACGACGCTGGGCCAATTGCGCGCCGCCCCATGGGTCTCCCGGTCACAGCCGGCTATGACAGAGCCTGGATTCGAACCAGGATCTCTAATGGCACCAGGATCTCTTAGACCACTGCGCCACTCGGGAGGTCTAAGGCACTGTGGTGATCCTAACTAACCTAAGACAGGGAATTTTTACTAGGATTAAATGTAAGGAATTGTGAAAAACTGAGTTTAAATGTATTTGGCTAAGGTGTATATAAACTTCCGACTTAAACTGTACAAATAGAAACAGTTGGGAAGAGATTTTCGATTTACTGATTCCATGGCACATGGTTTATGAACTGATACACAAAACGACACCGGATTCAAAACTTAGAATTGTTCAATTTAAATTATTATACAAAATGATTGCAACCAATAGAATGTTACACACAGTGCATTCAGAAAGTATTCAGACCCCTTGACATTTTGTTACGTTACAGCCTTATTCTAAAATTGATTAAATTAAACATTTTCCTCATCAATCTACACACAATACCCCATAATGACAAAGAAAAAACAGGTTTTTAATTTTGCAACTTTATTAAAAATAATAAACAGAAATACCTTATTTACATAAGTATTCAGACTCTTTGCTATGAGACTCGAAATTGAGCTCAGGTGCATCCTGTTTCCATTGATAATCCTTGAGATGTTTCTACAACTTGATTGGAGTCCACCTGTGGTAAATTCAATTGATTAGACATGATTTGGAAAGGCACACACCTGTCTATATAAGGTCCCACAGTTGACAGTGCATTTCAGAGCAAAAACCAAGCCATTAGGTCGAAGGAATTGTCCATAGAGCTCCGAGACAGGATTGTGTTGAGGCACAGATCTGGGGAAGGGTTCCAAAAA
>NW_028159427.1:67500-150000 GCF_964263955.1 Coregonus lavaretus
TGTGTGTGTGTGTGTGTGTGTGTGTGTGTGTGTGTGGGGGGGGGGGGTCTGTGTGTGTGTGTGTGGGTCTGTGTGGGTCTGTGTGTGTTTGTGTGTGTGTGTGTGTGTGTGTGTGTGTGTAGGTGGAGAGTGATCTGAAACGCCTGAGGAACCCTATCCAGCTACAGCTACCAGTGGACCACATCCAACCCATCAACTAAACACCACCCATCAACCAAACACCACCCATCAACTAAGCACTACCAAGCAACTAATCACCACCCATCAACTAAGCACTACCAAGCAACTAATCACCACCCATCAACTAAGCACTACCAAGCAACTAATCACCACCCATCAACTAAGCACTACCAAGCAACTAATCACCACCCATCAACTAAGCACTACCAAGCAACTAATCACCACCCATCAACTAAGCACTACCAAGCAACTAATCACCACCCATCAACTAAGCACTACCAAGCAACTAATCACCACCCATCAACTATCACCACCCATCAACTAATCACCACCCATCAACTAAGCACTACCAAGCAACTAATCACCACCCATCAACTATCACCACCCATCAACTAAAAACCACCCATCAACAAAGCACCACCAAGCAACTAATCATCAACCAATCACCACCCATCAACTAAACACCACCCATCAACTAAACACCACCCATCAACCAAACACCACCCATCAACCAATCACCACCCATCAACCAATCACCACCCATCAACTAAACACCACCCATCAACCAAACACCACCCATCAACTAATCACCACCCATCAACCAAACACCACCCATCAACCAATCACCACCCATCAACCAATCACCACCCATCAACTAAACACCACCCATCAACTAATCACCACCCATCAACCAATCACCACCCATCAACTAAGCACCACCCATCAACTAATCGCCACCCATCAACTAATCACCACCCATCAACCAAACACAACACACTCACACACCCTACACACACTACACTACACACACACACACTACACTACACAAGGAGCCCCAATATTGTAGCAGCTTTAGTTTTTACTTTAAAAAAATTATTCTGGTTGTTGATCTTTGCTAGACAGCCATTTACAAGTCTTCACATAGATTTTCAAGCCGATTTAAGTCTAAACTAACTCGGCCACTCAGGAACATTCAATGTTGTCTTGGTAAGCAACTCCAGTGTATATTCGGCCTTGTGTTTTAGGTTATTGTCCTGCTGAAAGGTTAATTTGTCTCCCAGTGTCTGTTGGAAAGCAGACTAAACCATTTCTCTTTATCCTGAACAACTCCCTAGTCCTTGCCGATGACAAGCATAGCCATAACATGATGCAGCCACAGCCATGCTTGAAAATATGAAGAGTGGTACTCAGTGATGTGTTGTGTTGGATTTTCCCCAAACATTACGCTTTGTTTTCAGGACATAAAGTTCATTTATTTCCCACCTTTTTGCAGTGCAGTATTACTTTAGTGCCTTGTTGCAAACAGGATGCATGTTTTGGAATATTTCTATTCTGTACAGGCTTCCTTCTTTTCACTCTGTCATTTAGGTTAGTATTGTGGAGTTACTAGAATGTTGTTGATCCATCCAAAGTTTCTCCTATCACAGCCAATAAACTCTGTAACTGTTTTAAAGTCACCATTGGCCTCATGGTGAAATCCCTGAGCGATTTCCTTCCTCTCCGGCAACTGAGTTAGAAAGGACGCCTATAACTTTGTAGTGACTGGGTGTATTGATACACCATCCAAAGTGTAATTAATAACTTCACCATGCTCAAAGGGATAGTCAATGTCTGCTTTTTTATTTTTACCCATCTACCAATAGGTGCCCTTCTTCTTTGTGAGGCATTGGAAAACCTCCCTGGTCTTTGTGGTTGAATCTGTGCTTGAAATTCACTGCTCGACTGAGGGACCTTACAGATAATTGTATGTGTGGGGTACAGAGATGAGGTAGTCATTCAAAAATCATGTTAAACACTATTATTGCATACAGAGTGAGTCCATGCAACCTATTATGTGACTTGTTAAGCAAACGTTTACCCCTGAACTTATTTAGGTTTGCCATAACAAAGGGGGTTGAATACTAATTGACTCAAGACATTTCAGCTTTTCATTTTTTATTAATTTGTAAAAAAAATAAAATAATAATAATCATAATTCTAAAATCAAAATTCCACTTTGAGATTATGGGGTATTGGATGTAGGCCAGTGACACAAAATCTACATTTAATCTATTTTAAATTCAGGCTGTAACAACAAAATGCGGAAGTCAAGTGGTTTGAATACTTTCTGAAGGCACTGTAGTAGTAGAGTTAATTTATATTGGGTTCAGTGTCACCACCCGATCAACTGCCTGTTCACCCCGCTACCATCCAGAAGGCGAGGTCAGTACAGGTGCATCAAAGCTGGGACCGAGAGACTGAACAACAGCTTCTATCTCAAGGCCATCAGACTGTTAAATAGCCATCACTAGCACATTAGAGGCTGCTGCTGCCTATTGAAATCACTGGCCACTTTAAGAAATGGAACTCTAGTCACCTTAATAATGTTTACATATCTGAATTACTCATCTCATATATATCTATATATATATATATATACAGTGGGGAGAACAAGTATTTGATACACTGCCGATTTTGCAGGTTTTCCTACTTAGAAAGCATGTAGAGGTCTGTCATTTTTATCATAGGAACACTTCAACTGTGAGAGACGGAATCTAAAACAAAAATCCAGAAAATCACATTGTATGATTTTTAAGTAATTAATTTGCATTTTATTGCATGACATAAGTATTTGATACATCAGAAAAGCAGAACTTAATATTTGGTACAGAAACCTTTGTTTGCAATTACAGAGATCATACGTTTCCTGTAGGTCTTGACCAGGTTTGCACACACTGCAGCAGGGATTTTGGCCCACTCCTCCATAAAGACCTTCTCCAGATCCTTCAGGTTTTGGGGCTGTCGCTGGGAAATACGGACTTTCAGCTCCCTCCAAAGATTTTCTATTGAGTTCAGGTCTGGAGACTGGCTAGGCCACTCCAGGACCTTGAGATGCTTCTTACGGAGCCACTCCTTAGTTGCCCTGGCTGTGTGTTTCGAGTCGTTGTCATGCTGGAAGACCCAGCCACGACCCATCTTCAATGCTCTTACTGAGGGAAGGAGGTTGTTGGCCAAGATCTCGCGATACATGGCCCCATCCATCCTCCCCTCAATACGGTGCAGTCGTCCTGTCCCCTTTGCAGAAAAGCATCCCCAAAGAATGATGTTTCCACATCCATGCTTCACGGTTGGGATGGTGTTCTTGGGGTTGTACTCATTCTTCTTTTTCCTCCAAACATGGCGAGTGGAGTTTAGACCAAAAAGCTCTCTTTTTGTCTCATCAGACCACATGACCTTCTCCCATTCCTCCTCTGGATCATCCAGATGGTCATTGGCAAACTTCAGACGGGCCTGGACATGCGCTGGCTTGAGCAGGGGGACCTTGCGTGCGCTGCAGGATTTTAATCCATGACGGCGTAGTGTGTTACTAATGGTTTTCTTTGAGACTGTGGTCCCAGCTCTCTTCAGGTCATTGACCAGGTCCTGCCGTGTAGTTCTGGGCTGATCCCTCACCTTCCTCATGATCATTGATGCCCCACGAGGTGAGATCTTGCATGGAGCCCCAGACCGAGGTCATTGACCGTCATCTTGAACTTCTTCCATTTTCTAATAATTGCGCCAACAGTTGTTGCCTTCTCACCAAGCTGCTTGCCTATTGTCCTGTAGCCCATCCCAGCCTTGTGCAGGTCTACAATTGTATCCCTGATGTCCTTACACAGCTCTCTGGTCTTGGCCATTGTGGAGAGGTTGGAGTCTGTTTGATTGAGTGTGTGGACAGATGTCTTTTATACAGGTAACGAGTTCAAACAGGTGCAGTTAATACAGGTAATGAGTGGAGAACAGGAGGGCTTCTTAAAGAAAAACTAACAGGTCTGTGAGAGCCGGAATTCTTACTGGTTGGTAGGTGATCAAATACTTATGTCATGCAATAAAATGCAAATTAATTACTTAATAATCATACCATGTGTTTTTCTGAATTTTTGTTTTAGATTCCGTCTCTCACCGTTGAAGTGTACCTCTGATAAAAATTGCAGACCTCTACATGCTTTGTAAGTAGAAAAACCTGCAAAATCGGCAGTGTATCAAATACTTGTTCTCCCCACTGTATATATATATATATATATATATATATATATACAGTGATCCCTCGCCACTTCGCGGTTCACTTATCGCGGATTCGCTATTTCGCGGATTTTCATAATGCATATTTTTTTTTTTGGTGCATTGTGCTCTGCATTCTGATTCGCTAAAAACTCACTCCCGCTTCTTGTATCAAAACATGCTACGAATTGTGCTATCATTTTGTCGTCTCGTGCAGTTATGTGTACGTACATAAAACAGCTTGGCAAATTTACATTAAGTTGGCCAAATTATCTTGTAATTTCGAACATCTCCTAAACCCATAATGTCGACGAAACGGCCTGGACCGACAAAAGCACCTGCGGATGGGCCCAAACGGCGGAAGATGCTACCTATCTCAGATAAAGTTAAACTTCTGGACATGCTAAGGGAAGGTAAAAGCTATGCAGCCGTTGCTCGCCATTACGGAATCAATGAATCTTCCGTTCGTTACATAAAGAAGGAGGAAAAAAACATAAGGACGACAGCAGCAGTCAATGAGGAGGAAGGACTAACGCTTGGTCGCTTAGCAACCATGGTGCGAATGGCCACTGAACTTAAGCGAGTAGCTGAGGAATGGGACCCTTTGATGAGCCGTTCATTACAGTTCTCCAACGTAATCGATGGTGGCATGTCGGTGTACAAGGATCTTTTTGCAAAGAAGAAAAAAGAGCGACAACAGCTGCCTATCACTATGTTCTTCTCCCGAACAAACACACCTGCACCGCGGTCTTCAGAAGAAGAGAACACTGCAGAGCGCAGTCAGGATGCAGCGGCCCAGTCTGAAGAGCAGTGAAACGGCCTACACGTGAGTCACTGTATTTGTATACATGTAATAGTTGCTAATTGTAAAAAAAAAAAGTTTTCTATTTCGCGGATTTCACTTATCGCGGGTCATTTTCGGAACGTAACCCCCGCGATAAACGAGGGATTACTGTATACTGTATTCTATTATATTCTACTGTATCTTAGTCCATGCCGCTCTGACATTGCTTGTCCATATATTTATTTATTGTCAAAGTTGCGTCAATTCAAATCTGGCATTAGGAACAAAAGAGGTCAACACGACTTCTAAGATATACTAGTTATTTTAATTAATGCAAAAACCTTCAATGGTAAATATGATGTTTCGTATATACGGGCTCTCTGAAATACCTCGCAGGGCACCCCAGAGAACTAATCCATTGTTCTAGGATCTTGCTCAAATACTCTGACAGAGAGAGTTTCCCACCTCTCTGCTGGCCAATTAGAGTAAAGACTTGAGCGTGGTTTAGACTTACTCAGCCAATCCGTTGATGCACCCCTGTTGCCAGCCATATGTCCATATCATAACAACCTGTCATATTGAGAAGAGCCAGCTCCCTTAGACATCATTCCTTCGTCCAAGGAAGGTTCACAGATCACAAAGAACCAGTATAGTCTAGCATTTGGAGACACAATCCTTATCTCACTTTACCCCCTAAAACAGCTCTTCACATCAATCACAGCTTTTCAGGTGTCACAACCTACATTAGCCCAGTCAAGAATGCATTCTTTCTAAGTTAGTCATCCCATCAATTATAAAAATAATACATCTCTCACAATCCCTCTTTTCACACCCCCTAGGGTGTGATTAAAAAAATAAGACAACATAGGGTGTCATTCATTATGATACAATACAAACAAAAATAATCACACTTTTATTAATAGGCCATAATGATACTAAAAAATTCAAACCCTCAGTTCATCTACACCCAACTTGCAAATTGTTACCAGTCACCAAAGAACTTCAAACCATCACATAAGGAAAAACAAACATTCACATGGTTAACTTGATTAATAAAGCATACAACACAGGATTAATAGAACACAAAACATAAGATTATTAAAACATAAAACACCAACAGGGAAGTAAATTTTGGCCCCCTTTAGACACCCTCTAGTGTCACTCCACCAAGCCTGGTATGTCATATCCTCCATTCCTAGGTTGGAGTCCAGGATTGGGCCGTATCTCACCATCTGTTGGGAAACCACCTTCCCCATCTCCTTTCTCACCAAACCTCAGACACAGGAAATAAGACAACATCCACAAAGAACAAGTATACCCATAGAAGCTATAACTTCACCCAGAATAGTTACAACAATAGTTTTCCATTTACCAAATATGCTATCAAACCAACCGTTTATGGAGCTATCAATACCAGAGTTCTCAGCCAGTTCGTTCGTCAGCGTAGTTACTCCCCTGAAGCTCTTTTGTCACGGACCCGTCCGGTGCTATATTGTTTGAGGATGAAAATACAGCACATATATCCACACAGAACACAAACTCCACCCCGCTCAGCCAAAAGCATATCTAAAGCTATTCTATTCTGCCATGTCATTAAGCTAGTTGCCGCTGTCTGCTCAGCTAATCCCTTTAATGCATCACGAGTGTGGTTTATAAATCTTTGCTGGTTATAGTAAATATAATTCATCCAATCTACGTTTTCATTAATTGTTGACCACCAAAAAAGACTTGATTCAAACCCAGCTGCGATCTGATTCCTAGCTTTGAATTGTTCTGGAACCCCTCGAGGTACTCCTATCCCATCAAAGGATCCTTTCATCAAAGGATCCTGGGAGGAGGTCCTACTTTCTATGTGACAACTCACCAGTCTCTGACACGTTTGATTGTTTACATATGTAGGTGAATTCACAATCAGTTATCACCACACATCCATCAGATGTCAGCACGGGCCTGGTTTTGGTTCCTAAAATCCTCTGGCTGCAACAAAGAGGAGAGATTAGTCATGGTCTCTTTTAGTTGTGATATTCTCTGTGTAGGAGCAGGAGCTAAGATGCCCTACTCTGTATCCTATCTTACTAGTCCTAGAAAAACAATTAGAATCCCCTGAGACTTCAAACGTAGGCAAGCTAGGTCGGAATGACTTTGTTATCGGGGGATACAGATAGTTCAAGTTACTACAAGACTCTTTCACCACATTCCCAGGTGGCTTGCATGGAGGATAAACCTGTTTTTGCGTACTTCAGACTTTCAGACAGTACCTACCCTTCTATGGGTCGCACTGCCATTTCTGGTAATTCCCTACTTTCACAATACTACACCTGTCCCTAAACTGTGTATGGAGATTTACATATCCCCCCCCGCTCTCGGTATGAGCAACTACATAATCCCAGGATGTACATGGTGACATACATATGGTGATGTCCTCCCCTAAAGTCCCTAGTACTTCCCCTTTCCCTACGTCTAGCTGTCTCCTATGCCTTCGTAGACTGTGCTCAGGTATTATTTTATCAACTTGTGTAATGTTAACTACTACTTTTGGCTGATCAGGATGGTTTGAGTGTGTTAGGAATATGGCCCCCACAATCAGACAGTACCGTCAGGAGACCTGTGAATCCCCACCCTCGCCCTGAGAACATGTCAGACGCCAACCCATTGCTTCACCTTCTACCGAACTCACACAGGGATGATCAGACAGGGTAAGGGAATCTTCGTTAAGGAGCCAACCCCCGAGCCCTAATGGTGATTGGTTCTTTCTCTTAACTCTGTGTTTGTTCATCAGGTGTAACTGGGTTTACCTTTTTGCAGTGTGTGACATGCACCCAGGTGGATCTAATAGGACTTGATAGGGCCCTTCCCAACAGGCCTGCTTCCAGTTTTTCTTCTTTTAGGGACTGGATCCACACCCAGTCTCCTTTAGTTCACCTGTGGGGCACAAAACCTCTGACATACGGGTGTGGTTAATAAACTATCTTCACACATACATGTTGAGCTCTCAATTTCTATTATTTTTTTTTTTTAGTATTTTTATTTATTTAATCCTATCATTATAATTTAATCCTATCACTCCCCCTTTTTGACACATGATTTACCCATGTGTCAATATTACCACCTTTCTAAACCATTCCTTATGTAATTTATCATCCAATTGCCATGCCTTTCATTTTTGAGATTGTCTTTTGCTTCTTTATTGCTCCTCCCACTTCCTTTGTCTTTTATGGCAGCTAAATTCGACTTTCATCCAGTTCAGAATCAATTAGTAATCCAATCTTCAATCTCTTATCTTATAAAAACACTTATGTTTAGTTCAAACTCTGTTCTACCCAGGCACTCCCGGGCTTGACCTGAAGACTGATTGTTGGACATGACAAGTCTATTTTTAGGTCACCTAAGTCTTCTGTCTAGCAACAAAGATTAAAAATCTCTATGTTCATGATTAACCCAGTTATATCTAATAGCCCACCAAAAAACCTCATCATCTTTAAATCACGACCAATGTCATATCCCTCTTTACTCTCTACCATTTGGGTAACATCCCTGATGTATGTATGCCTCCTTAGAGTTCCAAATTACTTTACCATGGGCTGCCATTGCCTTCCCATAGATAAGATCACTTAATATACCCGTATGCAGTACATAATGGAGTACCCAAGCTTTACAGCACTTTATCATTACCAAAAGCTCATCATTTGTTTTTTGTTTAACGGTTTTGGCGCTTCAAGTATAGCAGTTTTCCTGGATGAGTTTAACATTCGCCCCTCCTTAGTTATAGTGTGTCCTAGGTAAATGACCTCGCTCTGCCAAAGTTGAAGTTTCTTTTTGCTCACTTTGTGTCCCTGTTCTGCCAGGAATGTTAACAATTGGATTGTATCCCTCTTACATCCCTCCTGAGTGGGATTAGCCAATAGAATATCATCTACATAAACTAACATTTGGCTTCCTTCCCTAGGTTCAAACTTTCCCAAATTCTTAGTTATAGCCTGGACAAAGATTGTAAGACTTTCCGAGTAGCCTTGAGGCATCCTAGCGTAAGTCCATTTCCGTCCCTGAAAAGTAAAGCCAAACCACCCCTGACTATCCGGATGAACTGGGATACTAAAGAAAGCATTAGCTAAATCTATCACTGTAAAATAGGAGTTCTCTGGTTTCAATTGGTTCAGCAATGTATGTGGATCTGGTACACATGGAACTCTGGGAATTATATTTCTATTAACCCCCTGCAAGTCCATGACCATCCTCCAGTCGGCGCTAGGTGCCGCCTTTTTAACAGGAAATACTGGAGAGTTGCATTGTACCTCATCTCCAGGAATTATCACCCCTCCCTTAAGTAAATGCTGAAATGTAGGTGTTATCCCTTTTATTGCTTCTGGTTTCATAGGATATTGCTTTTGTTATGGTCTATTATCGGATCGAGGAATCACTTGTACTGGAGCTACCCCCTTAATTAGTCCTACATCTGCTGTCCTTGTGACCATAATTTGAACGGAATTGCTGCTAACTCAGCCTCCTGTTCCTGAGTTAAGAAAATCTATTTCTGTCATCCGTTAAAACTTATCTCCAAGTGGACCCCGGGCAGGGTTTTTGCTCTCCAATTTAACTTTCTTCTATATCTCCCAGTGGAGTGGCCATACTGATCCCCATTTGGTGTATTCTGCCAGTCAGTAATATTTTTCCCCTGTTTTATCCATTTACCTAGTGATAACCATTCCTCTGATTACTGCAGCTTATTCCATTAATTTAGGTTCAAATATCCCCCAACAAACCGTTCCATCCTAAAGCATAGTAAACACCACCCATGATCTGTTGAAAATCCCCTAAATTCAACATAACAACCCTTTATAAACATCATGCTGGGTGTGTTTTTTATTTATTTGAAAAACCCAATTGAAAAATAACAATCAGAGATAGTTAGGCTCAACTTAATTTGGTAGCTCCCTCTTATGACCTAAATACTGCCTAACTGAGATGAGCTAATCTCTTTCTCCTGGTTATAATCTAAAGATGGTAGTACACACAAAACATGATACAGATATCCCCAGTCTTAACCCATCAATAATTGTTTGTATCAATCTAATTCCTCATAACTAATCCATTAAACCACTCAAAATTCCTCGAGTATACAATGATTATTTAATTGATTACCCTAACTCTGCTACATGTGATCTCAGCTCAAATGATCCATTATCAATTATTTGTTCAACCCCCTAGGAAAATCTGTCTCTCCTTCTATTGTTCCTGTCCCCACTGTTTCACCAATCCAGAACCCACCACAGGCTGGCGCTATTTCCCCAGCACAACAGCCAATGCATACTTTCATCCTAACCAAAATAAATTATCGTTCTAAAATTGTCCAACTATTTTGTATTTTCCCGCTAACCCATTTCAGTTCGCTATTCAATTTCTTTAACTGTTCTCTCTGATTAGGCCCTAATTAATAAAACAAATACTTGCTATCGTTTATCAGCATACGCTTAATGACATTCCTACCATCTGAACTATGTCCTGTCTCTTACACCTCCTCCCCCTCTCCTGCTCCTTCCTACATTATGGGGGAGGCGCGGGAAACTTCCCTACAAACTTCCTTCTTAGGTAATAATGTCATTCGTACCTGTAACATATTTTCATAGACCTATTTAGAATATTACTAAAGCTATCTTATGCAACTTTTAATACACGTAAAAACTCTCTCTTTCTCCACCCATTCCCTATTGAATAAGTGAGTTTTTTCTATTTAACCCCAAAACACGCTACAAATAGTCCATTCAACATTACCAAACCAACTACTCCATCGTACCCATTCAATCAACACATCAGCAGTGGAATTTACACTCATAAATGCAGATTGTTACTCCATGCCTTGAAATGATAAATAGATTTCCACCAATAGCATATTACTGATTTCTCATTTTACCCTCTGACACAAAATGAAGTTCCCTCACTGTACTTCGTTAGCTCTACCATGATAATTAGTTCAATTTAACCCTCTATTTGCTTTGTACTATATTATACATTACGTCTAAAACAACATTACTTATGGTCAGTTTATTCCAATATCACATGATCCAACAACGCCACAATCTTAAACTCATATGGGGCGGCAGGCAGTTTAGTGACCAATAGCGCCGCGCCAACAACCGAGAGGTCACCGGTTCCAATCCCCGAGCCGACCAGGCGAAAAATCTGCCGATGTGCCCTCGAGCAAGGCACTCAACCCCAATTGCTCCCATAAATCGCTCTAGACAAGAGCGTCTGCCAAATTACCAAAAATGCAAATGTAAACATTCTCTACTTTCTCACCCATGACGCACGTCTGCGAGCAAGTTTAGAACATTCTCTCGTCAGATACCCACATGCGTTCCCAGCCAACTTCCAGTCTTTCATGGCTCCAAAAGCCACACTTTCGCTCTCTCCAGCCCCTCCCCTCGCAACTCTACTTCTTTCCCGTTCAGGGGGAACAGGCTTTTTGAGGAGCTGTGAGGAGCTGTTTCTTGTTTTAGCGCGTTTCCAATATTCTGCCGTTATTCAAAGTACTTCAGTCTATTTATTCAAATAATTCCCACCTAATTAGTTAAAGTTGGTGCACGTTTATTTCAGCATTAATTATTTGAAAGCAATATTCTTACAGTGCCACACATCAAATTATAAATCAAAACAAATAAACCAAAGTGTTTCAATTATTTAACCAATGGTTGATCCGTCAAATTAAACGCCACACATCAAATGGTAAATTGAACGAATAAACCCGTGTTTCAATTAATTAACCAATGGTTGTTATATCAAATCAAGCGCCACACCATATCACTTCAATTTACTTATTTAAAACCAGTATTATGCTATGTCAAACATCAAATGTTATATTTCAAATATATCAGTTCAAACGTTTTAGTTCAGTCACAATCATTCATCACTTTTCATTTCATGTTTTCGATTGTCACTGACGGGTTATATCGTTTGAGTAACCACAAATCCAACATTTATTCCCAAATTATACTGTTTGGACAGCCACAGACGTCTTAATATACAGGTTTATTATTTTTAATAACCCCTATTCACTATTTTATTTCGTCTGTGATCATTCGCGCACTCATGCATACAACAACACCCAGTGTCCCCCTGACCCTAACCGTATCTAGCCTTCTGATACGTGTCAGTAGCATAACACTATCTAAAATTTAAGTGGCCATTATGATCCTAGCCATATCTCAGTGGATATGTGCCACAACGTTACACTTTGATCAATTAATCCCTGTATCTCACAGTTCCACCATTTGTGGTCCAGAGACTTCAGTATCTTCCTTGATCCTAGCCATATCTCTCTGAATATGTGTCAAAGGAACAATACTCAATTAAAATGTTGGCGCTCCTCTGATCCTAGCCATATCTCGATGGATATGTGTCAGTAGCCAACGCCCTTAGCCAATAATTCCCTGTGTCCACAGTTCTCACCCCTGGTGATCCTAGCCTGGGGACTTCAGTATTTTCTCCGAACCTAGCCATATCTCTCTGTGGATATGTGTCGGTAAAACAATACTCAACTAAAATTTTGGCGCTCCTCTGATCCTAGCCATATCTCGATGGATATGTGTCAGTAGCCAACGCCCTTAGCCAATAATTCCCTGTATCTCCAGTTCTCACCCCTGGTGATCCTAGCCTGGGGACTTCAGTATTTTCTCCGAACCTAGCCATATCTCTCTGGATATGTGTCGGTAGAACAATACTCAACTAAAATTTTGGCGCTCCTCGGATCCTAGCCATATCTCGATGGATATGCGTCAGTAGCCAACGCCCTTAGCCAATAATTCCCTTGGTCTCCAGTTCTCACCCCTGGTGATCCTAGCCTGGAGACTTCAGTACTATTTCCCGATCCTATCCGTACCTAGGCTTCTGGTACGTGCCGGTGAAACAATACTCTACGGTACCAAGGTTTTAACATCACATTCATCACAGGTTTGCATGTCACAATATTGTGCTTATCTACTCATAATAGTTTCATAATTTAGTTCACTTACATCAGACAGTTGTTTCACAAAATTAATTTGAATAAAGCCAATTTGCAGATCTTTAGTTATTTAACAATAGGTATCTGCTTACCTTCTTTAAGTTGTCCGGACTTTTTGTGAAACAGAGTCCAATGAAAGAGATGACCAATGGGCCGGACATTACCCAGTGAAGTCCCTTCTACCAGATCACGTCGGAGTGTCACCAATTGTCAAAGTCGCGTCAATTCAAATCTGGTATTAGGAACAAAAGAGGTCAACACGACTTCTAAGATATACTAGTTATTTTAATTAATGCAAAAACCTTCAATGATAAATATGATGTTTCGTATATACGGGCTCTCTGAAACACCTCGCAGGGCACCCCAGAGAACTAACCCATTGTTCTGGGTTCTTGCTCAAATACTCTGACAGAGGGAGTTTCCCACCTCTCTGCTGACCAATTAGAGTAGAGACTTGAGCGTGGTTTAGACTTACTCAGCCAATCCGTTGATGCATCTCTGTTACCAGGCATATGTCCATATCATAACAACCTGTCATAGTGAGAAGAGCCAGCTCCCTTAGACACCATTCCTACGTCCAAGGAAGGTTCACAGATTACAAAGAACCAGTATATTCCAGAATCTGGAGACACAAATCCCTATCTCCCTTTACCCCCTAAAACAGCTCTTCACATCAATCACAGCTTGCCAGGTGTCACAACCTACATTAGCCCAGTCAAGAATGCATTCTTTCTAAGTTAGTCATCCCATCAATTATAAACATAATAAATCTCTCACACTATCCTCTAGAGTAGTACCTTCATTACCCTATCCTCTGGGGTAGTACTATCATTACCCTATCCTCTGCGGTAGTATTTTCATTACCCTATCCTCTGGAGTAGTACCTTCATTACCCTATCCTCTGGGGTAGTACTTTCACATCATTAAATCCAGAGCAAAATGTTGTTGTTGTGGTTCACCATCGTTTATGACAGCCAGGACCTCCTGTCTTGTCAGGTTGTCATTTGGCCTCACAGCAAAACTCAGCTCCGCTAGTCTGAAAAACACACACCTACGTTAAAGACAGAAACACAACAGACTAATGGTTGAGGGAATGCCAAGCCACTTTCTTGGTTACCACGTGATTCCATATGTGTTATTTCATAGTGTTGATGTCTTCACTATTATTCTACAATGTAGAAAATAGTAAAAAATAAAGAAAAACGTTTGAATGAGTAGGTGTGTCCAAACTTTTGACTGGTACTGTAGCTAGATGTAGTATGCTAATATCAACTAGCTGGCATGGCGTATCGTTGACCATGAAAGGAAGTTAGGATAACAGGTATCCCAGGACAAAAAAAACAAAGCATGTACTGTATGACAGAGTCACACCGTCATCACCACTATAGATGGAATTAAATCAAACAGTATTTGGATATAGCCATCTAGTTTATCCCCTGAAAGTTAACTTGTTAACTAGCCATTTTGACGTGATCTGTTATTTGCTAGCTAGCCAATTTGACGTGGCCTATAAATCAATGTATCCTATCATGTCTGTCAGCAGCAATCGTAATTAAACACTCTCAAAAACAAAGGACGGGAAATGAACCTAAACCACTCATAAATGTCAGTTCACTTTTATTTTATATCAGTAAAATATCACATTAATGGTGCCAAAATCGAGAGATATCCTTGAGGCTACCCTACGTATCTGAAATGCCATGATTAATTGATGTTTAATGATCACGAAAAGCATGCAATTACTTGCTGTATAACTCTGATGGAGCCAAATGTGCGCAATTGTTTTGCATGGAATAATTGGACATGTGTAGGTCTGACGATGCTCTTCAAGAGGTGATGACATCACAACCAAATAGTTATAACATTTATTTAACAATCCCTTGAAAACGACACGCACATTGGTTTTAGTGGAGCTGTGGCGTCTCCTCGCCCTCCAGCTGCCAAATCGAACGCTCTGCACATTATCGTGACATTTATTGAAAAAAAAAAACCTATTGACAACCTTGTTTAATGACACCAAGAACACGTTTCAATAACGGGACTTTCTTAGCAAAATATCCCAGTTGTTATTCATCTCAGATCTGTTTACTACTTTTAAGAATGACTGCTGACGCAAAGCAGTAACTCGAATCCCTCTCGCGCCACATGTTGAGAGAATGATTGATTAAACCAATGTCATCTATTCTTAGCACATAATCACCTGATAATGAAATAATGATAATAGATACAGTAGCCTACCTTGGATAAATTGTTGTATTGTATCTCTGTATTTGCCAGAGGATGCTGTTGACTTTCATCACCCTCCTGTCCGTACACAGCGGGTTGCGTTCAATCATTCGGATGGGTCCATTGACTAACGGGAAATCCCATATGTGTGTGTGTGTGTGTGTGTGTGTGTGTGTGTGTGTGAGAGAGAGAGTGAGAGAATGAGAGAGAGAGCTTTTAAAAGGGACAGTTCATACATGCAGGAAAACTATACCATAAACCCTTTACTAAAAATAAAACATTAAACATCAAATCAATAAATAAAATAACAGGACCAAACAACTGGGCTCTCAAGTTCTTTATTGACATCATCCAGCATAAGCAACTTATAACATTGTAATAATGGTTTATTACTATTTATTATGTATGAATAGGCTATATGACTAATCTCTGGACCTGGAAGCCAGTTTAACTGCTTGTTTTCATTGTTCCTCTTTAATCAGGGACTGATTTAGACCTGGGACACCAGGTGGGTGATTCCACTCTAATCAGGGACTGATTTAGACCTGGACACCAGGTGGGTGATTCCCCTCTAATCAGGGACTGATTTAGACCTGGGACACCAGGTGGGTGATTCCACTCTAATCAGGGACTGGTTTAGACCTGGGACACCAGGTGGGTGATTCCCCTCTAATCAGGGACTGGTTTAGACCTGGGACACCAAGGTGGGTGATTCCCCTTTAATCAGGGACTGGTTTAGACCTGGGACACCAGGTGGGTGATTCCCCTCTAATCAGGGACTGGTTTAGACCTGGGACACCAGGTGGGTGATTCCCCTTTAATCAGGGACTGATTTAGACCTGGGACACCAGGTGGGTGATTCCTCTCTAATCAGGGACTGATTTAGACCTGGGACACCAGGTGGGTGATTCCGCTTTAATCAGGGACTGGTTTAGAATGGGACAACAGAAAAGCAGCAGTAACAGTAACATGTGAAATACCCTACTGGTCTATATCAACATCACAGGTTGTATTTAGTGATAGCAGCCCAGCCAGTGTGAGTGCGGATCCACTCAAAGTAGTGTGCTACTTTAGTGTACACTCCAGGGTACCTGGCCTTCCCACAATTCTCCCCCCAGGAGACGATACCCCAGAGGTAGGAGACACCTAGAGAGTCCTGACACACCAGAGGACCTCCAGAATCCCCCTGGCACGAGTCCACCTTGCCCTCCAGATCACCTACACACAGACACGTACACAAGCAGGTAAGAGAGAGAGAGAGGGTTAATTCAGTATAAATAGTCAGAGAGAGAGAGGGTTAATTCAGTATAAATAGTCAGAGAGAGAGAGGGTTAATTCAGTATAAATAGATAGAGAGAGGGTTAATTTAGTATAAATAGTCAGATAGAGAGAGGGTTAATTCAGTATAAATAGTCAGAGAGAGAGAGGGTTAATTCAGTATAAATAGAGAGAGAGAGGGTTAATTCAGTATAAATAGTCAGATAGAGAGAGGGTTAATTCAGTATAAATAGTCAGATAGAGAGGGTTAATTCAGTATAAATAGTCAGATAGAGAGAGGGTTAATTCAGTATAAATAGTCAGAGAGAGAGGGTTAATTCAGTATAAATAGTCAGAAAGAGAGAGGGTTAATTCAGTATAAATAGAGAGAGAGAGGGTTAATTCAGTATAAATAGTCAGATAGAGAGAGGGTTAATTCAGTATAAATAGTCAGATAGAGAGGGTTAATTCAGTATAAATAGTCAGATAGAGAGAGGGTTAATTCAGTATAAATAGTCAGATAGAGAGGGTTAATTCAGTGTAAATAGTCAGATAGAGAGAGGGTTAATACAGTATAAATAGTCAGAGAGGGTTAATTCAGTATAAATAGTCAGATAGAGAGAGAGGGTTAATTCAGCATAAATAGTCAGAGAGGGTTAATTCAGCATAAATAGTCAGAGAGAGAGGGTTAATTCAGTATAAATAGTCAGAGAGAGAGAGGGTTAATTCAGTATAAATAGTCAGAGAGAGAGAGGGTTAATTCAGTATAAATAGTCAGAGAGAGAGAGGGTTAATTCAGTATAAATAGTCAGAGAGAGAGGGTTAATTCAGTATAAATAGTCAGAGAGAGAGAGGGTTAATTCAGTATAAATAGTCAGAGAGAGAGATGGTTAATTCAGTATAAATAGTCAGATAGAGAGAGAGGGTTAATTCAGCATAAATAGTCAGAGAGAGAGAGGGTTAATTCAGCATAAATAGTCAGATAGAGAGAGAGGGTTAATTCAGTATAAATAGTCAGAGAGAGAGAGGGTTAATTCAGTATAAATAGTCAGATAGAGAGGGTTAATTCAGTATAAATAGTCAGAGAGAGAGAGGGTTAATTCAGTATAAATAGTCAGAGAGAGAGGGTTAATTCAGTATAAATAGTCAGAGAGAGAGAGGGTTAATTCAGTATAAATAGTCAGAGAGAGAGAGAGGGTTAATTCAGTATAAATAGTCAGAGAGAGAGAGGGTTAATTCAGTATAAATAGTCAGAGAGAGAGAGAGGGTTAATTCAGTAGAAATAGTCAGATAGAGAGAGAGAGGGTTAATTCAGTATAAATAGTCAGATAGAGAGAGGGTTAATTCAGTATAAATAGTCAGATAGAGAGAGGGTTAATTCAGTATAAATAGTCAGAGAGAGAGAGAGGGTTAATTCAGTATAAATAGTCAGAGAGAGAGAGGGTTAATTCAGTATAAATAGTCAGATAGAGAGAGAGAGGGTTAATTCAGTATAAATAGTCAGATAGAGAGAGGGTTAATTCAGTATAAATAGTCAGATAGAGAGAGGGTTAATTCAGTATAAATAGTCAGAGAGAGAGAGGGTTAATTCAGTATAAATAGTCAGAGAGAGAGCGAGGGTTAATTCAGTATAAATAGTCAGAGAGAGAGATGGTTAATTCAGTATAAATAGTCAGATAGAGAGGGTTAATTCAGTATAAATAGTCAGAGAGAGAGAGAGAGGGTTAATTCAGTATAAATAGTCAGAGAGAGAGAGAGGGTTAATTCAGCATAAAAAGTCAGATAGAGAGAGTGTCACGGATTCTGCCGAGACTGCTCCTCCTCCTGGTTCGGGCAGGCTTCGGCGTTCGCCGTCCCCGGAGTACTAGCTGCCACCGCTCTATGTTTCGTTATTTGATTGCTTTTGTCTGTCTGTTACACCTGTGTCCATTTGTGTGTTGATTACGTGTCTTATAAGTTCCTTGTTTTTGCACTAGACTGATTGTGTGTTGTGATTGCTGCCACTTTGTCAGAGCTACGTGTTTGCACTTTGTTTTGTTTCATGTTTAGTGTTTACGCGTGTGTGTAATTTTCCCTCGCCTCTTGGTGTTATTCGAGGTTGGGTTTTTTCCTCATAATCATTAGACTATTAAAGTCTGTTGGACTTAACCTCTGTGTCCTGCGCCTGACTCCTCCACCACATCCACATCGGTTCAAGTGACAGAACAACACACCATCATGGAGTCAGCAGGAACGGCGGCGGCACCCGAATCCCTGGAAGACCGGATCAACTACCAGGACACTATGATCCGGCAACTCGGGGCCGCCATGGACGAGGTGTCCAACACTCTGCGCCGATTGGTGAATCGAGAGGTGCCCACGCACTCTTACAACATCCCATCACCAACGGCCAGTCCTCCTCTCTCAGCACCGGAACCCAGTGGCATTCGGCTCTCGCTCCCGAGGGCATATGACGGTTCTGCAGCCGGGTGTCAGGGGTTCCTCCTGCAGGTGGAACTTTACCTTGCCACCATACACCCGGCGCCCTCGGGATACGAGAGCGTTTCCGCCCTCATCTCCTGTCTCTCCGGCAAGGCGTTGGAGTGGGCCAACGCCGAATGGAGGGGAATAGACGCCGCAACCATCACCTACGCGGAGTTCTCCCGCCGCTTCAGGGCTGTCTTCGATCATCCACCTGAGGGGAAAGCGGCGGGAGAGCGTCTATTCCACCTCCGACAGGGGAAGAGGAGCGCACAGGAGTTCGCACTGGAGTTCCGGACACTAGCGGCGGATGCGGGGTGGAATGAGAGGGCCCTCATCGACAACTACCGGTGTAGCCTACGAGAGGACGTTCGTCGTGAGCTGGCCTGCAGGGACACCAACCTGTCGTTTGACCAGTTGGTGGACATTTCCATCCGTCTAGACACCCTGCTGGCTACCCGCGGACGTCCCGAGTGGGGGTCGTCCATTCCACCCTCCAGCACCTCCGAGCCGATTCCCATGGAGCTCGGGGGTGCTGGCGCTAGAGAGAGGAGGAGAGGGAACCCGAGGGGGGCCATCCCCTGCACCACCTGTGGTCGTGGAGGACACACCGCGGCCAGGTGCTGGGGAGGGTCTCCTGGGAGAGGTGACAACAGGCCACGCACTGGGGAGTCATTTCAGGTGAGTAGGCGCCCCACTTACCCAGAGCTTTCTGTTGGTCACATGAGTATTCCTGTGAGGTTTCCACAGGTGGCACCTCATTCCCAGCATAAGGCGCTAGTAGATTCAGGCGCAGCTGGGAACTTTATTGATCGGGCATTTTGCTGTAGGTTAGGAATTCCCCTTCGGCCGGTAGAAGCTCCATTTCCTGTCCACGCATTAGACAGCCGGCCGTTGGGGTCGGGCCTGATCAGGGAGGTCACAGCACCACTGACGATGACGACGCAGGGGGGTCATGAGGAGATCATTCAGTTTTATCTGATTGACTCTCCTGCGTACCCTGTGGTGTTGGGCCTTCCCTGGTTAAGCACCCATGATCCTACCATAGCGTGGCAACAGAGGGCTCTTATGGAGTGGTCTGCCCAGTGTGTAGGGAGATGTCTAGGTGTTTCCGTAGGGGCGACCTCGGTAGAGAGTCCGAACCAAGTGCCCGCACTGCGCATTCCCCCTGAGTATGAGGATTTAGCACTCGTGTTCAGCAAATCGAGGGCAACACGGCTACCTCCTCATAGACAGGGGGAATGTGCGATAAATCTCCAAACAGGAGCGGCTCTTCCACGGAGTCGTGTGTATCCCCTGTCTCAAGAGGAAACAGCGGCTATGGAGACTTACATAGCCGAGTCCTTGGCACAGGGATACATACGGTCCTCCACTTCCCCGGTCTCCTCGAGTTTCTTCTTTGTGAAGAAGAAGGACGGGGGATTGCGCCCGTGTATTGATTACCGTAGTCTCAATCAGATCACAGTTAAATACAGTTACCCACTTCCACTGATTGCGACGATGACGGAGACATTACGCGGAGCGCGGTTCTTCACAAAGTTGGATCTCAGGAGCGCGTACAATCTGGTGCGCATTAGGGAGGGGGATGAATGGAAAACAGCATTTAGCACCACCTCGGGTCATTACGAGTATCTCGTCATGCCATACGGGTTAATGAATGCTCCTTCAGTCTTCCAATCCTTTGTTGACAAGATTTTCCGGGACATGCATGGGCAGGGTGTAGTAGTTTACATCGACGACATCCTAGTGTACTCTTCTACACGAGCCGAGCATGTAGCCCAGGTGCGCCGAGTGTTGAGAAGACTGTTGGAGCATGACTTGTATGTCAAGGCAGAGAAATGCCTGTTCTTCCAGGAGTCCGTCTCCTTTTTGGGTTATCGGTTGTCCGCGTCTGGTGTGGAGATAGAGGTAGACCGGGTATCGGCCGTGCGTAATTGGCAAACTCCAACCACTGTAAAAGAGGTGCAGCAGTTCTTGGGTTTTGCTAATTACTACCGGAGGTTTATTCGGGGTTTTGGACAGGTTGCAGCTCCCATTACGTCCCTGCTAAAGGGGGGTCCGGTTCGTTTGCAGTGGTCGGCTGAGGCGGACAGGGCATTTGTCAAACTGAAGAACCTGTTCACCTCGGCTCCGGTGCTGGCGCATCCGGATCCCTCTTTACCATTCCAAGTAGAGGTAGACGCGTCCGAGGCCGGCATAGGGGCAGTCCTGTCACAACGGTCCGGCACGCCACCTAAGCTCCGCCCCTGTGCGTTCTACTCCAAGAAGCTCAGCTCGGCGGAGCGAAATTATGACGTTGGGGACAGGGAGCTGTTAGCTGTAGTCCAGGCCCTAAAGGTGTGGAGGCATTGGCTTGAGGGGGCTCAACACCCTTTCCTCATTCTGACTGATCACCGTAACCTGGAGTACATCAGGGCAGCTAGGAGATTGAACCCTCGTCAGGCTAGGTGGAATATGTTCCTAACCCGGTTTGTTTTTAAGATCACATACATCCCAGGGTCCCAGAATGGTAAGGCAGACGCCCTGTCCCGGCGGTATGACACAGAGGAGAGGTCCAACGAGCCTACTTCCATATTGCCGGAGTCTTGTTTGGTGGCTCCGGTGGTATGGGAGGTCGATGCGGAAATCGAGCGGGCACTGCGTACCGACCCTACTCCCCCCGAGTGTCCTGTGGGGCGGACGTACGTTCCGCTCGAGGTTCGTGATCGTCTTATTTATTGGGCTCATACATCACCCTCCTCTGGACATCCAGGTATTGGCCGGACCGTGCACTGTCTTAGCATGAAATACTGGTGGCCAACGTTAGCTAGGGATGTGAGGGTTTATGTCTCCTCCTGCTCGGTGTGTGCCCAGTGTAAGGCGCCTAGACATTTGCCCAGGGGTAAGCTACATCCCCTGCCCGTTCCACAATGACCATGGTCCCACCTATCGGTGGATTTCGTAACCGACCTACCCCCCTCCCAGGGGAATACCACCATTTTGGTCGTTGTGGATCGGTTTTCCAAGGCCTGTCGTCTCCTTCCAATGCCGGGTCTCCCTACTGCCCTACAAACCGCTGAGGCCCTATTTACCCATGTGTTCCGGCACTATGGGGTCCCCGAGGATATTGTGTCTGACCGAGGTCCCCAGTTCACCTCCAGAGTTTGGGGAGCGTTCATGGAACGGTTGGGGGTCTCGGTAAGCCTTACCTCGGGGTACCACCCAGAGAGCAATGGGCAGGTGGAACGTGTCAACCAGGATGTGGGTAGGTTTTTGAGGTCCTATTGCCGGGACCGGCCGGAGGAGTGGTCTAGGTTCATCCCCTGGGCAGAGATGGCCCAGAACTCTCTCCGCCACTCCTCCACCAATTTAACACCTTTCCAGTGTGTTTTAGGTTATCAGCCGGTCCTGGCACCATGGCACGAGAGCCAGATCGAGGCCCCTGCGGTGGACGAGTGGATTCGGCGCTCGGAGGAGACGTGGGACGCTGCCCATGTCCATCTGCAGCGTGCCATCCGTCAACAAAAGGCGAGCGCCGATCGCCACCGCAGTGAGGGACCGGTGTACGCACCGGGAGATCGAGTCTGGCTCTCGACTCGAAACCTGCCCCTCCGCCTGCCCTGCCGGAAGCTGGGTCGGCGGTTTGTGGGGCCCTTCAAAGTCCTGAGAAGATTGAACGAGGTGTGTTACAGGTTACAACTGCCTATAGAGTATAAAAATATTAACCCCTCGTTCCATGTGTCTCTTCTCAGGCCGGTGGTAGCTGGCCCACTCCAAGAAGATGAGATAGGAGAGACCCCTCCGCCCCCTTTGGACATCGAGGGGGCCCCGGCGTACAGGGTCCGGACCATCTTGGACTCGAGGCGCCGGACGAGTGGTTTCCAGTATCTCGTGGAGTGGGAGGGGTACGGTCCGGAGGAACGGTGCTGGGTGCCCAGGAGGGACATACTCGATCCATCCCTCCTGACTGAGTTCCACCGTGGGCATCCCACGCGCCCGGGTCCGCGTCCTCCTGGCCGTCCCCGAGGCCGGGGTCGGCGCACGGCTGGAGCCGCGCGTCAAGGGGGGGGTACTGTCACGGATTCTGCCGAGACTGCTCCTCCTCCTGGTTCGGGCAGGCTTCGGCGTTCGCCGTCCCCGGAGTACTAGCTGCCACCGCTCTATGTTTCGTTATTTGATTGCTTTTGTCTGTCTGTTACACCTGTGTCCATTTGTGTGTTGATTACGTGTCTTATAAGTTCCTTGTTTTTGCACTAGACTGATTGTGTGTTGTGATTGCTGCCACTTTGTCAGAGCTACGTGTTTGCACTTTGTTTTGTTTCATGTTTAGTGTTTACGCGTGTGCGTAATTTTCCCTCGCCTCTTGGTGTTATTCGAGGTCGGGTTTTTTCCTCATAATCATTAGACTATTAAAGTCTGTTGGACTTAACCTCTGTGTCCTGCGCCTGACTCCTCCACCACATCCACATCGGTTCAAGTGACAGAGAGGGTTAATTCAGCATAAATAGTCAGATAGAGAGAGAGGGTTAATTCAGTATAAATAGTCAGAGAGAGAGAGGGTTAATTCAGCATAAATAGTCAGATAGAGAGAGGGTTAATTCAGCATAAATAGTCAGATAGAGAGAGAGGGTTAATTCAGTATAAATAGTCAGAGAGAGAGAGGGTTAATTCAGTATAAATAGCCAGATAGAGAGAGAGGGTTAATTCAGCATAAATAGTCAGATAGAGAGAGAGGGTTAATTCAGTATAAATATTCAGAGAGAGACAGAGAGAGTGTGAGAGAGAGACTGTTAATTCAGTGTAAATAGTCACCGAGAAAAGGTAAATTCAGTATAAATAGTCAGAGAGAGATGGTTAATTCAGTATAAATAGTCAGAGAGATATGGTTAATTCACTATAAAAAGTCAGAGAGAGAGGGTTAATTCAGTATAAATAGTCAGAGAGAGATGGTTAATTCACTATAAAAAGTCAGAGAGAGGGGGTTAATTCAGTATAAATAGTCAGAGAGAGAGAGAGGGTTAATTCAGTATAAATAGTCAGAGAGAGAGAGGGTTAATTCAGTATAAATAGTCAGAGAGAGAGAGGGTTAATTCAGTATAAATAGTCAGAGAGAGAGAGGGTTAATTCAGTATAAATAGTCAGAGAGTGGGTTAATTCTGTATAAATAGTCAGAGAGAGAGGGTTAATTCAGTATAAATAGTCAGAGAGAGAGAGGGTTAATTCAGTATAAATAGTCAGAGAGAGAGGGTTAATTCAGTATAAATAGTCAGAGAGAGAGAGGGTTAATTCAGTATAAATAGTCAGAGAGAGAGAGGGTTAATTCTGTATAAATAGTCAGATAGAGAGAGAGGGTTAATACAGTATAAATAGTCAGAGAGAGTGGGTTAATTCTGTATAAATAGTCAGAGAGAGAGGGTTAATTCAGTATAAATAGTCAGAGAGAGAGAGGGTTAATTCAGTATAAATAGTCAGAGAGAGAGGGTTAATTCAGTATAAATAGTCAGAGAGAGAGAGGGTTAATTCAGTATAAATAGTCAGAGAGAGAAAGGGGTTAATTCAGTATAAATAGTCAGAGAGAGAGAGGGTTAATTCAGTATAAATAGAGATAGAGAGAGGGTTAATTCAGTATAAATAGTCAGAGAGAGAGAGAGAGGGTTAATTCAGTATAAATAGTCAGAGAGAGAGGGTTAATACAGTATAAATAGTCAGAGAGAGAGGGTTAATTCAGTATAAATAGTCAGAGAGAGAGAGGGTTAATTCAGTAAAAATAGTCAGAGAGAGAGAGGGTTAATTCAGCATAAATAGTCAGAGAGGGTTAATTCAGTATAAATAGTCAGAGAGAGAGAGGGTTAATTCAGTATAAATAGTCAGAGAGAGAGAGGGTTAATTTAGTATAAATAGTCAGAGAGAGAGAGGGTTAATTCAGCATAAATAGTCAGAGAGGGTTAATTCAGTATAAATAGTCAGAGAGAGAGAGAGTTAATTCAGCATAAATAGTCAGATAGAGACAGAGAGAGGGTTAATTCAGTATAAATAGTCAGAGAGAGAGAGAGTGTTAATTCAGTATAAATTGTCAGAGAGGGTTAATTCAGCATAAATAGTCAGAGAGAGAGAGAGAGAGAGAGGGTTAATTCAGTATAAATAGTCAGAGAGAGAGGGTTAATTCAGTATAAATAGTCAGAGAGAGAGGGTTAATTCAGTATAAATAGTCAGAGAGAGAGGGTTAATTCAGTATAAATAGTCAGAGAGAGAGAGGGTTAATTCAGTATAAATAGTCAGATAGAGAGAGGGTTAATTCAGTATAAATAGTCAGAGAGAGAGGGTTAATTCAGTATAAATAGTCAGAGAGAGAGAGAGGGTTAATTCAGTATAAATAGTCAGAGAGAGAGGGTTAATTCAGTATAAATAGTCAGAGAGGGTTAATTCAGCATAAATAGTCAGAGAGAGAGAGGGTTAATTCAGTATAAATAGTCAGAGAGGGTTAATTCAGCATAAATAGTCAGAGAGAGAGAGGGTTAATTCAGTATAAATAGTCAGAGAGAGAGGGTTAATTCAGTATAAATAGTCAGAGAGAGAGAGGGTTAATTCAGTATAAATAGTCAGAGAGAGAGGGTTAATTCAGTATAAATAGTCAGATAGAGAGAGGGTTAATTCAGTATAAATAGTCAGAGAGAGAGGGTTAATTCAGTATAAATAGTCAGAGAGAGAGAGGGTTAATTCAGTATAAATAGTCAGATAGAGAGAGGGTTAATTCAGTATAAATAGTCAGAGAGAGAGAGGGTTAATTCAGTATAAATAGTCAGAGAGAGAGAGGGTTAATTCAGTATAAATAGTCAGAGAGAGAGAGGGTTAATTCAGTATTAATAGTCAGAGAGAGAGTGGGTTAATTCAGTATAAATAGTCAGAGAGAGAGGGTTAATTCAGTATAAATAGTCAGAGAGAGAGAGAGGGTTAATTCAGTATAAATAGTCAGATAGAGAGAGGGTTAATTCAGTATAAATAGTCAGATAGAGAGAGGGTTAATTCAGTATAAATAGTCAGAGAGAGAGAGGGTTAATTCAGTATAAATAGTCAGAGAGAGAGGGTTAATTCAGTATAAATAGTCAGAGAGAGAGAGGGTTAATTCAGTATAAATAGTCAGAGAGAGAGAGATGGTTAATTCAGTATAAATAGTCAGAGAGAGAGAGGGTTAATTCAGTATAAATAGTCAGAGAGAGAGGGTTAATTCAGTATAAATAGTCAGAGAGTGAGAGGGTTAATTCAGTATAAATAGTCAGAGAGAGAGAGAGGGTTAATTCAGTATAAATAGTCAGAGAGAGAGATGGTTAATTCAGTATAAATAGTCAGAGAGAGAGAGGGTTAATTCAGTATAAATAGTCAGAGAGAGAGAGGGTTAATTCAGTATAAATAGTCAGAGAGAGAGAGAGGGTTAATTCAGTATAAATAGTCAGAGAGAGAGAGGGTTAATTCAGTATAAATAGTCAGAGAGAGAGGGTTAATTCAGTATAAATAGTCAGAGAGAGAGAGGGTTAATTCAGTATAAATAGTCAGAGAGAGAGAGAGGGTTAATTCAGTATAAATAGTCAGAGAGAGAGAGGGTTAATTCAGTATAAATAGTCAGAGAGAGAGAGGGTTAATTCAGTATAAATAGTCAGAGAGAGAGGGTTAATTCAGTATAAATAGTCAGAGAGAGAGATGGTTAATTCAGTATAAATAGTCAGAGAGAGAGAGGGTTAATTCAGTATAAATAGTCAGAGAGAGAGAGGGTTAATTCAGTATAAATAGTCAGAGAGAGAGGGTTAATTCAGTATAAATAGTCAGAGAGAGAGAGGGTTAATTCAGTATAAATAGTCAGAGAGAGAGAGGGTTAATTCAGTATAAATAGTCAGAGAGAGAGAGGGTTAATTCAGTATAAATAGAGATAGAGAGAGGGTTAATTCAGTATAAATAGTCAGAGAGAGAGAGAGAGGGTTAATTCAGTATAAATAGTCAGAGAGAGAGGGTTAATACAGTATAAATAGTCAGAGAGAGAGGGTTAATTCAGTATAAATAGTCAGAGAGAGAGAGGGTTAATTCAATAAAAATAGTCAGAGAGAGAGAGGGTTAATTCAGCATAAATAGTCAGAGAGGGTTAATTCAGTATAAATAGTCAGAGAGAGAGAGGGTTAATTCAGTATAAATAGTCAGAGAGAGAGAGGGTTAATTTAGTATAAATAGTCAGAGAGAGAGAGGGTTAATTCAGCATAAATAGTCAGAGAGGGTTAATTCAGTATAAATAGTCAGAGAGAGAGAGAGTTAATTCAGCATAAATAGTCAGATAGAGACAGAGAGAGGGTTAATTCAGTATAAATAGTCAGAGAGAGAGAGAGTGTTAATTCAGTATAAATTGTCAGAGAGGGTTAATTCAGCATAAATAGTCAGAGAGAGAGAGAGAGAGAGAGAGAGGGTTAATTCAGTATAAATAGTCAGAGAGAGAGGGTTAATTCAGTATAAATAGTCAGAGAGAGAGGGTTAATTCAGTATAAATAGTCAGAGAGAGAGGGTTAATTCAGTATAAATAGTCAGAGAGAGAGAGGGTTAATTCAGTATAAATAGTCAGATAGAGAGAGGGTTAATTCAGTATAAATAGTCAGAGAGAGAGGGTTAATTCAGTATAAATAGTCAGAGAGAGAGAGAGGGTTAATTCAGTATAAATAGTCAGAGAGAGAGGGTTAATTCAGTATAAATAGTCAGAGAGGGTTAATTCAGCATAAATAGTCAGAGAGAGAGAGGGTTAATTCAGTATAAATAGTCAGAGAGGGTTAATTCAGCATAAATAGTCAGAGAGAGAGAGGGTTAATTCAGTATAAATAGTCAGAGAGAGAGGGTTAATTCAGTATAAATAGTCAGAGAGAGAGAGGGTTAATTCAGTATAAATAGTCAGAGAGAGAGGGTTAATTCAGTATAAATAGTCAGATAGAGAGAGGGTTAATTCAGTATAAATAGTCAGAGAGAGAGGGTTAATTCAGTATAAATAGTCAGAGAGAGAGAGGGTTAATTCAGTATAAATAGTCAGATAGAGAGAGGGTTAATTCAGTATAAATAGTCAGAGAGAGAGAGGGTTAATTCAGTATAAATAGTCAGAGAGAGAGAGGGTTAATTCAGTATAAATAGTCAGAGAGAGAGAGGGTTAATTCAGTATTAATAGTCAGAGAGAGAGTGGGTTAATTCAGTATAAATAGTCAGAGAGAGAGGGTTAATTCAGTATAAATAGTCAGAGAGAGAGAGAGGGTTAATTCAGTATAAATAGTCAGATAGAGAGAGGGTTAATTCAGTATAAATAGTCAGATAGAGAGAGGGTTAATTCAGTATAAATAGTCAGAGAGAGAGAGGGTTAATTCAGTATAAATAGTCAGAGAGAGAGGGTTAATTCAGTATAAATAGTCAGAGAGAGAGAGGGTTAATTCAGTATAAATAGTCAGAGAGAGAGAGATGGTTAATTCAGTATAAATAGTCAGAGAGAGAGAGGGTTAATTCAGTATAAATAGTCAGAGAGAGAGGGTTAATTCAGTATAAATAGTCAGAGAGTGAGAGGGTTAATTCAGTATAAATAGTCAGAGAGAGAGAGATGGTTAATTCAGTATAAATAGTCAGAGAGAGAGATGGTTAATTCAGTATAAATAGTCAGAGAGAGAGAGGGTTAATTCAGTATAAATAGTCAGAGAGAGAGAGGGTTAATTCAGTATAAATAGTCAGAGAGAGAGAGAGGGTTAATTCAGTATAAATAGTCAGAGAGAGAGAGGGTTAATTCAGTATAAATAGTCAGAGAGAGAGGGTTAATTCAGTATAAATAGTCAGAGAGAGAGAGGGTTCATTCAGTATAAATAGTCAGAGAGAGAGAGAGGGTTAATTCAGTATAAATAGTCAGAGAGAGAGAGGGTTAATTCAGTATAAATAGTCAGAGAGAGAGAGGGTTAATTCAGTATAAATAGTGAGAGAGAGAGGGTTAATTCAGTATAAATAGTCAGAGAGAGAGATGGTTAATTCAGTATAAATAGTCAGAGAGAGAGAGGGTTAATTCAGTATAAATAGTCAGAGAGAGAGGGTTAATTCAGTATAAATAGTCAGAGAGAGAGAGGGTTAATTTGGTATAAATAGTCAGAGAGAGAGGGTTAATTCAATATAAATAGTCAGAGAGAGAGAGGGTTAATTCAGTATAAATAGTCAGAGAGAGAGAGGGTTAATACAGTATAAATAGTCAGAGAGAGAGGGTTAATTCAGTATAAATAGTCAGAGAGGGTTAATTCAGTATAAATAGTCAGAGAGAGAGAGGGTTAATTCAGTATAAATAGTCAGAGAGAGAGAGGGTTAATTCAGTATAAATAGTCAGATAGAGAGAGGGTTAATTCAGTATAAATAGTCAGAGAGAGAGATGGTTAATTCAGTATAAATAGTCAGAGAGAGAGGGTTAATTCAGTATAAATAGTCAGAGAGAGAGAGAGGGTTAATTCAGTATAAATAGTCAGAGAGAGAGAGAGGGTTAATTCAGTATAAATAGTCAGATAGAGAGAGGGTTAATTCAGTATAAATAGTCAGAGAGAGAGATGGTTAATTCAGTATAAATAGTCAGAGAGAGAGGGTTAATTCAGTATAAATAGTCAGAGAGAGAGAGAGGGTTAATTCAGTATAAATAGTCAGATAGAGAGAGAGAGGGTTAATTCACTATAAATAGTCAGAGAGAGAGAGAGGGTTAATACAGTATAAATAGTCAGATAGAGAGAGAGAGGGTTAATTCAGTATAAATAGTCAGAGAGAGAGAGGGTTAATTCAGTATAAATAGTCAGAGAGAGAGAGGGTTAATTCAGTATAAATAGTCAGAGAGAGAGAGAGGGTTAATTCAGTATAAATAGTCAGAGAGAGAGAGAGGGTTAATTCAGTATAAATAGTCAGAGAGAGAGAGGGTTAATTCAGTATAAATAGTCAGAGAGAGAGAGATGGTTAATTCAGTATAAATAGTCAGAGAGAGAGAGAGGGTTAATTCAGTATAAATAGTCAGAGAGAGAGAGAGGGTTAATTCAGTATAAATAGTCAGAGAGAGAGAGGGTTAATTCAGTATAAATAGTCAGATAGAGAGAGGGTTAATTCAGTATAAATAGTCAGAGAGAGAGATGGTTAATTCAGTATAAATAGTCAGAGAGAGAGGGTTAATTCAGTATAAATAGTCAGAGAGAGAGAGAGGGTTAATACAGTATAAATAGTCAGAGAGAGAGAGGGTTAATTCTGTATAAATCGTCAGAGAGAGAGAGAGGGTTAATTCTGTATAAATCGTCAGAGAGAGCGATGGTTAATTCAGTATAAATAGTCAGAGAGAGAGAGGGTTAATTCTGTATAAATCGTCAGAGAGAGCGATGGTTAATTCAGTATAAATAGTCAGAGAGAGAAAGGGGTTAATTCAGTATAAATAGTCAGAGAGAGAGAGGGTTAATTCAGTATAAATAGAGATAGAGAGAGGGTTAATTCAGTATAAATAGTCAGAGAGAGAGAGAGAGGGTTAATTCAGTATAAATAGTCAGAGAGAGAGGGTTAATACAGTATAAATAGTCAGAGAGAGAGGGTTAATTCAGTATAAATAGTCAGAGAGAGAGAGGGTTAATTCAGTAAAAATAGTCAGAGAGAGAGAGGGTTAATTCAGCATAAATAGTCAGAGAGGGTTAATTCAGTATAAATAGTCAGAGAGAGAGAGGGTTAATTCAGTATAAATAGTCAGAGAGAGAGAGGGTTAATTTAGTATAAATAGTCAGAGAGAGAGAGGGTTAATTCAGCATAAATAGTCAGAGAGGGTTAATTCAGTATAAATAGTCAGAGAGAGAGAGAGTTAATTCAGCATAAATAGTCAGATAGAGACAGAGAGAGGGTTAATTCAGTATAAATAGTCAGAGAGAGAGAGAGTGTTAATTCAGTATAAATTGTCAGAGAGGGTTAATTCAGCATAAATAGTCAGAGAGAGAGAGAGAGAGAGAGGGTTAATTCAGTATAAATAGTCAGAGAGAGAGGGTTAATTCAGTATAAATAGTCAGAGAGAGAGGGTTAATTCAGTATAAATAGTCAGAGAGAGAGGGTTAATTCAGTATAAATAGTCAGAGAGAGAGAGGGTTAATTCAGTATAAATAGTCAGATAGAGAGAGGGTTAATTCAGTATAAATAGTCAGAGAGAGAGGGTTAATTCAGTATAAATAGTCAGAGAGAGAGAGAGGGTTAATTCAGTATAAATAGTCAGAGAGAGAGGGTTAATTCAGTATAAATAGTCAGAGAGGGTTAATTCAGCATAAATAGTCAGAGAGAGAGAGGGTTAATTCAGTATAAATAGTCAGAGAGGGTTAATTCAGCATAAATAGTCAGAGAGAGAGAGGGTTAATTCAGTATAAATAGTCAGAGAGAGAGGGTTAATTCAGTATAAATAGTCAGAGAGAGAGAGGGTAAATTCAGTATAAATAGTCAGATAGAGAGAGGGTTAATTCAGTATAAATAGTCAGAGAGAGAGGGTTAATTCAGTATAAATAGTCAGAGAGAGAGAGGGTTAATTCAGTATAAATAGTCAGATAGAGAGAGGGTTAATTCAGTATAAATAGTCAGAGAGAGAGAGGGTTAATTCAGTATAAATAGTCAGAGAGAGAGAGGGTTAATTCAGTATAAATAGTCAGAGAGAGAGAGGGTTAATTCAGTATTAATAGTCAGAGAGAGAGTGGGTTAATTCAGTATAAATAGTCAGAGAGAGAGGGTTAATTCAGTATAAATAGTCAGAGAGAGAGAGAGGGTTAATTCAGTATAAATAGTCAGATAGAGAGAGGGTTAATTCAGTATAAATAGTCAGATAGAGAGAGGGTTAATTCAGTATAAATAGTCAGAGAGAGAGAGGGTTAATTCAGTATAAATAGTCAGAGAGAGAGGGTTAATTCAGTATAAATAGTCAGAGAGAGAGAGGGTTAATTCAGTATAAATAGTCAGAGAGAGAGAGATGGTTAATTCAGTATAAATAGTCAGAGAGAGAGAGGGTTAATTCAGTATAAATAGTCAGAGAGAGAGGGTTAATTCAGTATAAATAGTCAGAGAGTGAGAGGGTTAATTCAGTATAAATAGTCAGAGAGAGAGAGAGGGTTAATTCAGTATAAATAGTCAGAGAGAGAGATGGTTAATTCAGTATAAATAGTCAGAGAGAGAGAGGGTTAATTCAGTATAAATAGTCAGAGAGAGAGAGGGTTAATTCAGTATAAATAGTCAGAGAGAGAGAGAGGGTTAATTCAGTATAAATAGTCAGAGAGAGAGAGGGTTAATTCAGTATAAATAGTCAGAGAGAGAGGGTTAATTCAGTATAAATAGTCAGAGAGAGAGATGGTTAATTCAGTATAAATAGTCAGAGAGAGAGAGGGTTAATTCAGTATAAATAGTCAGAGAGAGAGAGGGTTAATTCAGTATAAATAGTCAGAGAGAGAGGGTTAATTCAGTATAAATAGTCAGAGAGAGAGAGGGTTAATTCAGTATAAATAGTCAGAGAGAGAGAGGGTTAATTCAGTATATATAGTCAGAGAGAGAGAGGGTTAATTCAGTATAAATAGAGATAGAGAGAGGGTTAATTCAGTATAAATAGTCAGAGAGAGAGAGAGAGGGTTAATTCAGTATAAATAGTCAGAGAGAGAGGGTTAATACAGTATAAATAGTCAGAGAGAGAGGGTTAATTCAGTATAAATAGTCAGAGAGAGAGAGGGTTAATTCAATAAAAATAGTCAGAGAGAGAGAGGGTTAATTCAGCATAAATAGTCAGAGAGGGTTAATTCAGTATAAATAGTCAGAGAGAGAGAGGGTTAATTCAGTATAAATAGTCAGAGAGAGAGAGGGTTAATTTAGTATAAATAGTCAGAGAGAGAGAGGGTTAATTCAGCATAAATAGTCAGAGAGGGTTAATTCAGTATAAATAGTCAGAGAGAGAGAGAGTTAATTCAGCATAAATAGTCAGATAGAGACAGAGAGAGGGTTAATTCAGTATAAATAGTCAGAGAGAGAGAGAGTGTTAATTCAGTATAAATTGTCAGAGAGGGTTAATTCAGCATAAATAGTCAGAGAGAGAGAGAGAGAGAGAGGGTTAATTCAGTATAAATAGTCAGAGAGAGAGGGTTAATTCAGTATAAATAGTCAGAGAGAGAGGGTTAATTCAGTATAAATAGTCAGAGAGAGAGGGTTAATTCAGTATAAATAGTCAGAGAGAGAGAGGGTTAATTCAGTATAAATAGTCAGATAGAGAGAGGGTTAATTCAGTATAAATAGTCAGAGAGAGAGGGTTAATTCAGTATAAATAGTCAGAGAGAGAGAGAGGGTTAATTCAGTATAAATAGTCAGAGAGAGAGGGTTAATTCAGTATAAATAGTCAGAGAGGGTTAATTCAGCATAAATAGTCAGAGAGAGAGAGGGTTAATTCAGTATAAATAGTCAGAGAGGGTTAATTCAGCATAAATAGTCAGAGAGAGAGAGGGTTAATTCAGTATAAATAGTCAGAGAGAGAGGGTTAATTCAGTATAAATAGTCAGAGAGAGAGAGGGTTAATTCAGTATAAATAGTCAGAGAGAGAGGGTTAATTCAGTATAAATAGTCAGATAGAGAGAGGGTTAATTCAGTATAAATAGTCAGAGAGAGAGGGTTAATTCAGTATAAATAGTCAGAGAGAGAGAGGGTTAATTCAGTATAAATAGTCAGATAGAGAGAGGGTTAATTCAGTATAAATAGTCAGAGAGAGAGAGGGTTAATTCAGTATAAATAGTCAGAGAGAGAGAGGGTTAATTCAGTATAAATAGTCAGAGAGAGAGAGGGTTAATTCAGTATTAATAGTCAGAGAGAGAGTGGGTTAATTCAGTATAAATAGTCAGAGAGAGAGGGTTAATTCAGTATTAATAGTCAGAGAGAGAGAGATGGTTAATTCAGTATAAATAGTCAGAGAGAGAGAGGGTTAATTCAGTATTAATAGTCAGAGAGAGAGTGGGTTAATTCAGTATAAATAGTCAGAGAGAGAGGGTTAATTCAGTATTAATAGTCAGAGAGAGAGAGATGGTTAATTCAGTATAAATAGTCAGAGAGAGAGGGTTAATTCAGTATAAATAGTCAGAGAGAGAGAGAGGGTTAATTCAGTATAAATAGTCAGAGAGTGAGAGGGTTAATTCAGTATAAATAGTCAGAGAGAGAGAGATGGTTAATTCAGTATAAATAGTCAGAGAGAGAGATGGTTAATTCAGTATAAATAGTCAGAGAGAGAGAGGGTTAATTCAGTATAAATAGTCAGAGAGAGAGAGGGTTAATTCAGTATAAATAGTCAGAGAGAGAGAGAGGGTTAATTCAGTATAAATAGTCAGAGAGAGAGAGGGTTAATTCAGTATAAATAGTCAGAGAGAGAGGGTTAATTCAGTATAAATAGTCAGAGAGAGAGAGGGTTCATTCAGTATAAATAGTCAGAGAGAGAGAGAGGGTTAATTCAGTATAAATAGTCAGAGAGAGAGAGGGTTAATTCAGTATAAATAGTCAGAGAGAGAGAGGGTTAATTCAGTATAAATAGTCAGAGAGAGAGGGTTAATTCAGTATAAATAGTCAGAGAGAGAGATGGTTAATTCAGTATAAATAGTCAGAGAGAGAGAGGGTTAATTCAGTATAAATAGTCAGAGAGAGAGGGTTAATTCAGTATAAATAGTCAGAGAGAGAGAGGGTTAATTTGGTATAAATAGTCAGAGAGAGAGGGTTAATTCAATATAAATAGTCAGAGAGAGAGAGGGTTAATTCAGTATAAATAGTCAGAGAGAGAGAGGGTTAATACAGTATAAATAGTCAGAGAGAGAGGGTTAATTCAGTATAAATAGTCAGAGAGGGTTAATTCAGTATAAATAGTCAGAGAGAGAGAGGGTTAATTCAGTATAAATAGTCAGAGAGAGAGAGGGTTAATTCAGTATAAATAGTCAGATAGAGAGAGGGTTAATTCAGTATAAATAGTCAGAGAGAGAGATGGTTAATTCAGTATAAATAGTCAGAGAGAGAGGGTTAATTCAGTATAAATAGTCAGAGAGAGAGAGAGGGTTAATTCAGTATAAATAGTCAGAGAGAGAGAGAGGGTTAATTCAGTATAAATAGTCAGAGAGAGAGAGGGTTAATTCAGTATAAATAGTCAGAGAGAGAGGGTTAATTCAGTATAAATAGTCAGAGAGGGTTAATTCAGTATAAATAGTCAGATAGAGAGAGGGTTAATTCAGTATAAATAGTCAGAGAGAGAGATGGTTAATTCAGTATAAATAGTCAGAGAGAGAGGGTTAATTCAGTATAAATAGTCAGAGAGAGAGAGAGGGTTAATTCAGTATAAATAGTCAGATAGAGAGAGAGAGGGTTAATTCACTATAAATAGTCAGAGAGAGAGGGTTAATTCAGTATAAATAGTCAGAGAGAGAGAGAGGGTTAATACAGTATAAATAGTCAGATAGAGAGAGAGAGGGTTAATTCAGTATAAATAGTCAGAGAGAGAGAGGGTTAATTCAGTATAAATAGTCAGAGAGAGAGAGGGTTAATTCAGTATAAATAGTCAGAGAGAGAGAGAGGGTTAATTCAGTATAAATAGTCAGAGAGAGAGAGGGTTAATTCAGTATAAATAGTCAGAGAGAGAGAGATGGTTAATTCAGTATAAATAGTCAGAGAGAGAGAGAGGGTTAATTCAGTATAAATAGTCAGAGAGAGAGGGTTAATTCAGTATAAATAGTCAGAGAGAGAGAGGGTTAATTCAGTATAAATAGTCAGATAGAGAGAGGGTTAATTCAGTATAAATAGTCAGAGAGAGAGATGGTTAATTCAGTATAAATAGTCAGAGAGAGAGGGTTAATTCAGTATAAATAGTCAGAGAGAGAGAGAGGGTTAATACAGTATAAATAGTCAGAGAGAGAGAGGGTTAATTCTGTATAAATCGTCAGAGAGAGAGAGAGGGTTAATTCTGTATAAATCGTCAGAGAGAGCGATGGTTAATTCAGTATAAATAGTCAGAGAGAGAGAGGGTTAATTCTGTATAAATCGTCAGAGAGAGCGATGGTTAATTCAGTATAAATAGTCAGAGAGAGAAAGGGGTTAATTCAGTATAAATAGTCAGAGAGAGAGAGGGTTAATTCAGTATAAATAGAGATAGAGAGAGGGTTAATTCAGTATAAATAGTCAGAGAGAGAGAGAGAGGGTTAATTCAGTATAAATAGTCAGAGAGAGAGGGTTAATACAGTATAAATAGTCAGAGAGAGAGGGTTAATTCAGTATAAATAGTCAGAGAGAGAGAGGGTTAATTCAGTAAAAATAGTCAGAGAGAGAGAGGGTTAATTCAGCATAAATAGTCAGAGAGGGTTAATTCAGTATAAATAGTCAGAGAGAGAGAGGGTTAATTCAGTATAAATAGTCAGAGAGAGAGAGGGTTAATTTAGTATAAATAGTCAGAGAGAGAGAGGGTTAATTCAGCATAAATAGTCAGAGAGGGTTAATTCAGTATAAATAGTCAGAGAGAGAGAGAGTTAATTCAGCATAAATAGTCAGATAGAGACAGAGAGAGGGTTAATTCAGTATAAATAGTCAGAGAGAGAGAGAGTGTTAATTCAGTATAAATTGTCAGAGAGGGTTAATTCAGCATAAATAGTCAGAGAGAGAGAGAGAGAGAGAGGGTTAATTCAGTATAAATAGTCAGAGAGAGAGGGTTAATTCAGTATAAATAGTCAGAGAGAGAGGGTTAATTCAGTATAAATAGTCAGAGAGAGAGGGTTAATTCAGTATAAATAGTCAGAGAGAGAGAGGGTTAATTCAGTATAAATAGTCAGATAGAGAGAGGGTTAATTCAGTATAAATAGTCAGAGAGAGAGGGTTAATTCAGTATAAATAGTCAGAGAGAGAGAGAGGGTTAATTCAGTATAAATAGTCAGAGAGAGAGGGTTAATTCAGTATAAATAGTCAGAGAGGGTTAATTCAGCATAAATAGTCAGAGAGAGAGAGGGTTAATTCAGTATAAATAGTCAGAGAGGGTTAATTCAGCATAAATAGTCAGAGAGAGAGAGGGTTAATTCAGTATAAATAGTCAGAGAGAGAGGGTTAATTCAGTATAAATAGTCAGAGAGAGAGAGGGTTAATTCAGTATAAATAGTCAGAGAGAGAGGGTTAATTCAGTATAAATAGTCAGATAGAGAGAGGGTTAATTCAGTATAAATAGTCAGAGAGAGAGGGTTAATTCAGTATAAATAGTCAGAGAGAGAGAGGGTTAATTCAGTATAAATAGTCAGATAGAGAGAGGGTTAATTCAGTATAAATAGTCAGAGAGAGAGAGGGTTAATTCAGTATAAATAGTCAGAGAGAGAGAGGGTTAATTCAGTATAAATAGTCAGAGAGAGAGAGGGTTAATTCAGTATTAATAGTCAGAGAGAGAGTGGGTTAATTCAGTATAAATAGTCAGAGAGAGAGGGTTAATTCAGTATAAATAGTCAGAGAGAGAGAGAGGGTTAATTCAGTATAAATAGTCAGATAGAGAGAGGGTTAATTCAGTATAAATAGTCAGATAGAGAGAGGGTTAATTCAGTATAAATAGTCAGAGAGAGAGAGGGTTAATTCAGTATAAATAGTCAGAGAGAGAGGGTTAATTCAGTATAAATAGTCAGAGAGAGAGAGGGTTAATTCAGTATAAATAGTCAGAGAGAGAGAGATGGTTAATTCAGTATAAATAGTCAGAGAGAGAGAGGGTTAATTCAGTATAAATAGTCAGAGAGAGAGGGTTAATTCAGTATAAATAGTCAGAGAGTGAGAGGGTTAATTCAGTATAAATAGTCAGAGAGAGAGAGAGGGTTAATTCAGTATAAATAGTCAGAGAGAGAGATGGTTAATTCAGTATAAATAGTCAGAGAGAGAGAGGGTTAATTCAGTATAAATAGTCAGAGAGAGAGAGGGTTAATTCAGTATAAATAGTCAGAGAGAGAGAGAGGGTTAATTCAGTATAAATAGTCAGAGAGAGAGAGGGTTAATTCAGTATAAATAGTCAGAGAGAGAGAGGGTTAATTCAGTATAAATAGTCAGAGAGAGAGGGTTAATTCAGTATAAATAGTCAGAGAGAGAGAGGGTTAATTCAGTATAAATAGTCAGAGAGAGAGAGGGTTAATTCAGTATATATAGTCAGAGAGAGAGAGGGTTAATTCAGTATAAATAGAGATAGAGAGAGGGTTAATTCAGTATAAATAGTCAGAGAGAGAGAGAGAGGGTTAATTCAGTATAAATAGTCAGAGAGAGAGGGTTAATACAGTATAAATAGTCAGAGAGAGAGGGTTAATTCAGTATAAATAGTCAGAGAGAGAGAGGGTTAATTCAATAAAAATAGTCAGAGAGAGAGAGGGTTAATTCAGCATAAATAGTCAGAGAGGGTTAATTCAGTATAAATAGTCAGAGAGAGAGAGGGTTAATTCAGTATAAATAGTCAGAGAGAGAGAGGGTTAATTTAGTATAAATAGTCAGAGAGAGAGAGGGTTAATTCAGCATAAATAGTCAGAGAGGGTTAATTCAGTATAAATAGTCAGAGAGAGAGAGAGTTAATTCAGCATAAATAGTCAGATAGAGACAGAGAGAGGGTTAATTCAGTATAAATAGTCAGAGAGAGAGAGAGTGTTAATTCAGTATAAATTGTCAGAGAGGGTTAATTCAGCATAAATAGTCAGAGAGAGAGAGAGAGAGAGAGAGGGTTAATTCAGTATAAATAGTCAGAGAGAGAGGGTTAATTCAGTATAAATAGTCAGAGAGAGAGGGTTAATTCAGTATAAATAGTCAGAGAGAGAGGGTTAATTCAGTATAAATAGTCAGAGAGAGAGAGGGTTAATTCAGTATAAATAGTCAGATAGAGAGAGGGTTAATTCAGTATAAATAGTCAGAGAGAGAGGGTTAATTCAGTATAAATAGTCAGAGAGAGAGAGAGGGTTAATTCAGTATAAATAGTCAGAGAGAGAGGGTTAATTCAGTATAAATAGTCAGAGAGGGTTAATTCAGCATAAATAGTCAGAGAGAGAGAGGGTTAATTCAGTATAAATAGTCAGAGAGGGTTAATTCAGCATAAATAGTCAGAGAGAGAGAGGGTTAATTCAGTATAAATAGTCAGAGAGAGAGGGTTAATTCAGTATAAATAGTCAGAGAGAGAGAGGGTTAATTCAGTATAAATAGTCAGAGAGAGAGGGTTAATTCAGTATAAATAGTCAGATAGAGAGAGGGTTAATTCAGTATAAATAGTCAGAGAGAGAGGGTTAATTCAGTATAAATAGTCAGAGAGAGAGAGGGTTAATTCAGTATAAATAGTCAGATAGAGAGAGGGTTAATTCAGTATAAATAGTCAGAGAGAGAGAGGGTTAATTCAGTATAAATAGTCAGAGAGAGAGAGGGTTAATTCAGTATAAATAGTCAGAGAGAGAGAGGGTTAATTCAGTATTAATAGTCAGAGAGAGAGTGGGTTAATTCAGTATAAATAGTCAGAGAGAGAGGGTTAATTCAGTATTAATAGTCAGAGAGAGAGAGATGGTTAATTCAGTATAAATAGTCAGAGAGAGAGAGGGTTAATTCAGTATTAATAGTCAGAGAGAGAGTGGGTTAATTCAGTATAAATAGTCAGAGAGAGAGGGTTAATTCAGTATTAATAGTCAGAGAGAGAGAGATGGTTAATTCAGTATAAATAGTCAGAGAGAGAGGGTTAATTCAGTATAAATAGTCAGAGAGAGAGAGAGGGTTAATTCAGTATAAATAGTCAGAGAGTGAGAGGGTTAATTCAGTATAAATAGTCAGAGAGAGAGAGATGGTTAATTCAGTATAAATAGTCAGAGAGAGAGATGGTTAATTCAGTATAAATAGTCAGAGAGAGAGAGGGTTAATTCAGTATAAATAGTCAGAGAGAGAGAGGGTTAATTCAGTATAAATAGTCAGAGAGAGAGAGAGGGTTAATTCAGTATAAATAGTCAGAGAGAGAGAGGGTTAATTCAGTATAAATAGTCAGAGAGAGAGGGTTAATTCAGTATAAATAGTCAGAGAGAGAGAGGGTTCATTCAGTATAAATAGTCAGAGAGAGAGAGAGGGTTAATTCAGTATAAATAGTCAGAGAGAGAGAGGGTTAATTCAGTATAAATAGTCAGAGAGAGAGAGGGTTAATTCAGTATAAATAGTCAGAGAGAGAGGGTTAATTCAGTATAAATAGTCAGAGAGAGAGATGGTTAATTCAGTATAAATAGTCAGAGAGAGAGAGGGTTAATTCAGTATAAATAGTCAGAGAGAGAGGGTTAATTCAGTATAAATAGTCAGAGAGAGAGAGGGTTAATTTGGTATAAATAGTCAGAGAGAGAGGGTTAATTCAATATAAATAGTCAGAGAGAGAGAGGGTTAATTCAGTATAAATAGTCAGAGAGAGAGAGGGTTAATACAGTATAAATAGTCAGAGAGAGAGGGTTAATTCAGTATAAATAGTCAGAGAGGGTTAATTCAGTATAAATAGTCAGAGAGAGAGAGGGTTAATTCAGTATAAATAGTCAGAGAGAGAGAGGGTTAATTCAGTATAAATAGTCAGATAGAGAGAGGGTTAATTCAGTATAAATAGTCAGAGAGAGAGATGGTTAATTCAGTATAAATAGTCAGAGAGAGAGGGTTAATTCAGTATAAATAGTCAGAGAGAGAGAGAGGGTTAATTCAGTATAAATAGTCAGAGAGAGAGAGAGGGTTAATTCAGTATAAATAGTCAGAGAGAGAGAGGGTTAATTCAGTATAAATAGTCAGAGAGAGAGGGTTAATTCAGTATAAATAGTCAGAGAGGGTTAATTCAGTATAAATAGTCAGATAGAGAGAGGGTTAATTCAGTATAAATAGTCAGAGAGAGAGATGGTTAATTCAGTATAAATAGTCAGAGAGAGAGGGTTAATTCAGTATAAATAGTCAGAGAGAGAGAGAGGGTTAATTCAGTATAAATAGTCAGATAGAGAGAGAGAGGGTTAATTCACTATAAATAGTCAGAGAGAGAGGGTTAATTCAGTATAAATAGTCAGAGAGAGAGAGAGGGTTAATACAGTATAAATAGTCAGATAGAGAGAGAGAGGGTTAATTCAGTATAAATAGTCAGAGAGAGAGAGGGTTAATTCAGTATAAATAGTCAGAGAGAGAGAGGGTTAATTCAGTATAAATAGTCAGAGAGAGAGAGAGGGTTAATTCAGTATAAATAGTCAGAGAGAGAGAGGGTTAATTCAGTATAAATAGTCAGAGAGAGAGAGATGGTTAATTCAGTATAAATAGTCAGAGAGAGAGAGAGGGTTAATTCAGTATAAATAGTCAGAGAGAGAGGGTTAATTCAGTATAAATAGTCAGAGAGAGAGAGGGTTAATTCAGTATAAATAGTCAGATAGAGAGAGGGTTAATTCAGTATAAATAGTCAGAGAGAGAGATGGTTAATTCAGTATAAATAGTCAGAGAGAGAGGGTTAATTCAGTATAAATAGTCAGAGAGAGAGAGAGGGTTAATACAGTATAAATAGTCAGAGAGAGAGAGGGTTAATTCTGTATAAATCGTCAGAGAGAGAGAGAGGGTTAATTCTGTATAAATCGTCAGAGAGAGCGATGGTTAATTCAGTATAAATAGTCAGAGAGAGAGAGGGTTAATTCTGTATAAATCGTCAGAGAGAGCGATGGTTAATTCAGTATAAATAGTCAGAGAGAGAAAGGGGTTAATTCAGTATAAATAGTCAGAGAGAGAGAGGGTTAATTCAGTATAAATAGAGATAGAGAGAGGGTTAATTCAGTATAAATAGTCAGAGAGAGAGAGAGAGGGTTAATTCAGTATAAATAGTCAGAGAGAGAGGGTTAATACAGTATAAATAGTCAGAGAGAGAGGGTTAATTCAGTATAAATAGTCAGAGAGAGAGAGGGTTAATTCAGTAAAAATAGTCAGAGAGAGAGAGGGTTAATTCAGCATAAATAGTCAGAGAGGGTTAATTCAGTATAAATAGTCAGAGAGAGAGAGGGTTAATTCAGTATAAATAGTCAGAGAGAGAGAGGGTTAATTTAGTATAAATAGTCAGAGAGAGAGAGGGTTAATTCAGCATAAATAGTCAGAGAGGGTTAATTCAGTATAAATAGTCAGAGAGAGAGAGAGTTAATTCAGCATAAATAGTCAGATAGAGACAGAGAGAGGGTTAATTCAGTATAAATAGTCAGAGAGAGAGAGAGTGTTAATTCAGTATAAATTGTCAGAGAGGGTTAATTCAGCATAAATAGTCAGAGAGAGAGAGAGAGAGAGAGGGTTAATTCAGTATAAATAGTCAGAGAGAGAGGGTTAATTCAGTATAAATAGTCAGAGAGAGAGGGTTAATTCAGTATAAATAGTCAGAGAGAGAGGGTTAATTCAGTATAAATAGTCAGAGAGAGAGAGGGTTAATTCAGTATAAATAGTCAGATAGAGAGAGGGTTAATTCAGTATAAATAGTCAGAGAGAGAGGGTTAATTCAGTATAAATAGTCAGAGAGAGAGAGAGGGTTAATTCAGTATAAATAGTCAGAGAGAGAGGGTTAATTCAGTATAAATAGTCAGAGAGGGTTAATTCAGCATAAATAGTCAGAGAGAGAGAGGGTTAATTCAGTATAAATAGTCAGAGAGGGTTAATTCAGCATAAATAGTCAGAGAGAGAGAGGGTTAATTCAGTATAAATAGTCAGAGAGAGAGGGTTAATTCAGTATAAATAGTCAGAGAGAGAGAGGGTTAATTCAGTATAAATAGTCAGAGAGAGAGGGTTAATTCAGTATAAATAGTCAGATAGAGAGAGGGTTAATTCAGTATAAATAGTCAGAGAGAGAGGGTTAATTCAGTATAAATAGTCAGAGAGAGAGAGGGTTAATTCAGTATAAATAGTCAGATAGAGAGAGGGTTAATTCAGTATAAATAGTCAGAGAGAGAGAGGGTTAATTCAGTATAAATAGTCAGAGAGAGAGAGGGTTAATTCAGTATAAATAGTCAGAGAGAGAGAGGGTTAATTCAGTATTAATAGTCAGAGAGAGAGTGGGTTAATTCAGTATAAATAGTCAGAGAGAGAGGGTTAATTCAGTATAAATAGTCAGAGAGAGAGAGAGGGTTAATTCAGTATAAATAGTCAGATAGAGAGAGGGTTAATTCAGTATAAATAGTCAGATAGAGAGAGGGTTAATTCAGTATAAATAGTCAGAGAGAGAGAGGGTTAATTCAGTATAAATAGTCAGAGAGAGAGGGTTAATTCAGTATAAATAGTCAGAGAGAGAGAGGGTTAATTCAGTATAAATAGTCAGAGAGAGAGAGATGGTTAATTCAGTATAAATAGTCAGAGAGAGAGAGGGTTAATTCAGTATAAATAGTCAGAGAGAGAGGGTTAATTCAGTATAAATAGTCAGAGAGTGAGAGGGTTAATTCAGTATAAATAGTCAGAGAGAGAGAGAGGGTTAATTCAGTATAAATAGTCAGAGAGAGAGATGGTTAATTCAGTATAAATAGTCAGAGAGAGAGAGGGTTAATTCAGTATAAATAGTCAGAGAGAGAGAGGGTTAATTCAGTATAAATAGTCAGAGAGAGAGAGAGGGTTAATTCAGTATAAATAGTCAGAGAGAGAGAGGGTTAATTCAGTATAAATAGTCAGAGAGAGAGGGTTAATTCAGTATAAATAGTCAGAGAGAGAGAGGGTTAATTCAGTATAAATAGTCAGAGAGAGAGAGAGGGTTAATTCAGTATAAATAGTCAGAGAGAGAGAGGGTTAATTCAGTATAAATAGTCAGAGAGAGAGAGGGTTAATTCAGTATAAATAGTCAGAGAGAGAGGGTTAATTCAGTATAAATAGTCAGAGAGAGAGATGGTTAATTCAGTATAAATAGTCAGAGAGAGAGAGGGTTAATTCAGTATAAATAGTCAGAGAGAGAGAGGGTTAATTCAGTATAAATAGTCAGAGAGAGAGGGTTAATTCAGTATAAATAGTCAGAGAGAGAGAGGGTTAATTCAGTATAAATAGTCAGAGAGAGAGAGGGTTAATTCAGTATAAATAGTCAGAGAGAGAGAGGGTTAATTCAGTATAAATAGAGATAGAGAGAGGGTTAATTCAGTATAAATAGTCAGAGAGAGAGAGAGAGGGTTAATTCAGTATAAATAGTCAGAGAGAGAGGGTTAATACAGTATAAATAGTCAGAGAGAGAGGGTTAATTCAGTATAAATAGTCAGAGAGAGAGAGGGTTAATTCAGTAAAAATAGTCAGAGAGAGAGAGGGTTAATTCAGCATAAATAGTCAGAGAGGGTTAATTCAGTATAAATAGTCAGAGAGAGAGAGGGTTAATTCAGTATAAATAGTCAGAGAGAGAGAGGGTTAATTTAGTATAAATAGTCAGAGAGAGAGAGGGTTAATTCAGCATAAATAGTCAGAGAGGGTTAATTCAGTATAAATAGTCAGAGAGAGAGAGAGTTAATTCAGCATAAATAGTCAGATAGAGACAGAGAGAGGGTTAATTCAGTATAAATAGTCAGAGAGAGAGAGAGTGTTAATTCAGTATAAATTGTCAGAGAGGGTTAATTCAGCATAAATAGTCAGAGAGAGAGAGAGAGAGAGAGGGTTAATTCAGTATAAATAGTCAGAGAGAGAGGGTTAATTCAGTATAAATAGTCAGAGAGAGAGGGTTAATTCAGTATAAATAGTCAGAGAGAGAGGGTTAATTCAGTATAAATAGTCAGAGAGAGAGAGGGTTAATTCAGTATAAATAGTCAGATAGAGAGAGGGTTAATTCAGTATAAATAGTCAGAGAGAGAGGGTTAATTCAGTATAAATAGTCAGAGAGAGAGAGAGGGTTAATTCAGTATAAATAGTCAGAGAGAGAGGGTTAATTCAGTATAAATAGTCAGAGAGGGTTAATTCAGCATAAATAGTCAGAGAGAGAGAGGGTTAATTCAGTATAAATAGTCAGAGAGGGTTAATTCAGCATAAATAGTCAGAGAGAGAGAGGGTTAATTCAGTATAAATAGTCAGAGAGAGAGGGTTAATTCAGTATAAATAGTCAGAGAGAGAGAGGGTTAATTCAGTATAAATAGTCAGAGAGAGAGGGTTAATTCAGTATAAATAGTCAGATAGAGAGAGGGTTAATTCAGTATAAATAGTCAGAGAGAGAGGGTTAATTCAGTATAAATAGTCAGAGAGAGAGAGGGTTAATTCAGTATAAATAGTCAGATAGAGAGAGGGTTAATTCAGTATAAATAGTCAGAGAGAGAGAGGGTTAATTCAGTATAAATAGTCAGAGAGAGAGAGGGTTAATTCAGTATAAATAGTCAGAGAGAGAGAGGGTTAATTCAGTATTAATAGTCAGAGAGAGAGTGGGTTAATTCAGTATAAATAGTCAGAGAGAGAGGGTTAATTCAGTATAAATAGTCAGAGAGAGAGAGAGGGTTAATTCAGTATAAATAGTCAGATAGAGAGAGGGTTAATTCAGTATAAATAGTCAGATAGAGAGAGGGTTAATTCAGTATAAATAGTCAGAGAGAGAGAGGGTTAATTCAGTATAAATAGTCAGAGAGAGAGGGTTAATTCAGTATAAATAGTCAGAGAGAGAGAGGGTTAATTCAGTATAAATAGTCAGAGAGAGAGAGATGGTTAATTCAGTATAAATAGTCAGAGAGAGAGAGGGTTAATTCAGTATAAATAGTCAGAGAGAGAGGGTTAATTCAGTATAAATAGTCAGAGAGTGAGAGGGTTAATTCAGTATAAATAGTCAGAGAGAGAGAGATGGTTAATTCAGTATAAATAGTCAGAGAGAGAGATGGTTAATTCAGTATAAATAGTCAGAGAGAGAGAGGGTTAATTCAGTATAAATAGTCAGAGAGAGAGAGGGTTAATTCAGTATAAATAGTCAGAGAGGGTTAATTCAGTATAAATAGTCAGAGAGGGTTAATTCAGTATAAATAGTCAGATAGAGAGAGAGGGTTAACACAGTAGAAATAGTCAGAGAGAGACAGAGAGAGTGAGAGAGAGAGAGACTGTTAATTCAGTATGAATAGTCAGAGAGAGGGGAGATATTTTCTCATTGTTGAAAAAATATTACATGTATTTCAAAATGTTCAAATTTAATCCATCCATTCGTTAATTTACCATTGTTAGAATCTAAAGTACCAACTGAGGAATTGAAGTTGGAAAAACGATCTGATTGGTTGATTACCTGCGCACATCATGCCATCCTTGTAGCGTGGTCCATAGTAGTCCTGGCAGTTGGCGATCAGAGAGACGTTGGCCCATAGCAACACGTCAGACGACGTGCCATCTGGATATCACACACACCCCACAGAATAAAGTCAGAACACAGCTAGCACACGTGTACTACCCCCCCTCCCCCCACACACACACACCCCCCCTACCTTTCATCCGTCCCCAGCCCGATATGCTACAGGTATGGTTAGGGTTGAACTGTTTTATGGACCAGGGAACACACACAGCACTGACTGCTGGGTTGTCTTCGAAACACTGGGTCCTGAATGGGAGCTTCTGCATCTCTATCAGGGCTATATCATTCTCATACGTGTTAGCATTGAACCTGGGGGGGAAGAGAGAGAGAGAGAGAGGAGGTTAGAGGTCAGAGGTCAGGGTTAGGGTAGAGGGACAGTTTCTCCATCTCTATCGCATTGTACCTGGGGAGAAATAGAGGGTGGAGGGGTCAGGGTGGAGGGGTCAGGGTGGAGGGGTCAGGGTGGAGGGGTCAGAGTGGAGGGGTTAGGTTGGAGGGGTCAGGGGTCAGGGTGGAGGGGTCAGGGTGGAGGGGTCAGGGTGGAGGGGTTAGGGTGTAGGGGTCAGGGTGGAGGGGTCAGGGTGGAGGGGTTAGGGTGTAGGGGTCAGGGTGGAGGGGTCAGGGTGGAGGGGTTAGGGTGTAGGGGTCAGGGTGGAGGGGTCAGGGGTCAGGGTGGAGGGGTTAGGGTGGAGGGGTCAGGGTGGAGGGGTCAGGGGTCAGGGTGGAGGGGTTAGGGTGGAGGGGTTAGGGTGGAGGGGTCAGGGTGGAGGGGTTAGGGTGGAGGGGTCAGGGTGGAGGGGTCAGGGTGGAGGGGTCAGGGTGGAGGGGTCAGGGGTCAGGGTGGAGGGGTTAGGGTGGAGGGGTCAGGGTGGAGGGGTCAGGGTGGAGGGGTCAGGGTCGAGGGGTCAGGGTGGAGGGGTCACGGTGGAGGGGTCAGGGTGGAGGGGTCAGGGGTCAGGGTGGAGGGGTCAGGGTGGAGGGGTTAGGGTGGAGGGGTCAGGGGTCAGGGTGGAGGGGTCAGGGTGGAGGGGTTAGGGTGGAGGGGTCAGGGTGTAGGGGTCAGGATGGAGGGGTCAGGGTGGAGGGGTTAGGGTGTAGGGGTCAGGGGTCAGGGTGGAGGGGTCAGGGTGGAGGGGTTAGGGTGGAGGGGTCAGGGTGGAGGGGTTAGGGTGTAGGGGTCAGGGTGGAGGGGTCAGGGTGGAGGGGTCAGGGTGGAGGGGTTAGGGTGGAGGGGTCAGGGTGGAGGGGTTAGGGTGGAGGGGTCAGGGTGGAGGGGTCAGGGTGGAGGGGTCAGGGTGGAGGGGTTAGGGTGGAGGGGTCAGGGTGGAGGGGTTAGGGTGTAGGGGTCAGGGTGGAGGGGTCAGGGTGGAGGGGTTAGGGTGGAGGGGTCAGGGTGGAGGGGTCAGGGTGGAGGGGTCAGGGGTCAGGGTGGAGGGGTTAGGGTGGAGGGGTTAGGGTGGAGGGGTCAGGGTCGAGGGGTCAGGGTGGAGGGGTCAGGGTGGAGGGGTCAGGGGTCAGGGTGGAGGGGTCAGGGGTCAGGGTGGAGGGGTCAGGGTGGAGGGGTTAGGGTGGAGGGGTCAGGGGTCAGGGTGGAGGGGTCAGGGTGTAGGGGTCAGGATGGAGGGGTCAGGGTGGAGGGGTTAGGGTGTAGGGGTCAGGGGTCAGGGTGGAGGGGTCAGGGTGGAGGGGTTAGGGTGGAGGGGTCAGGGTGGAGGGGTTAGGGTGTAGGGGTCAGGGTGGAGGGGTCAGGGTGGAGGGGTCAGGGTGGAGGGGTTAGGGTGGAGGGGTCAGGGTGGAGGGGTTAGGGTGGAGGGGTCAGGGTGGAGGGGTTAGGGTGGAGGGGTCAGGGGTCAGGGTGGAGGGGTTAGGGTGGAGGGGTCAGGGTGGAGGGGTTAGGGTGTAGGGGTCAGGGTGGAGGGGTCAGGGTGGAGGGGTTAGGGTGGAGGGGTCAGGGTGGAGGGGTCAGGGTGGAGGGGTCAGGGGTCAGGGTGGAGGGGTTAGGGTGGAGGGGTTAGGGTGGAGGGGTCAGGGGTCAGGGTGGAGGGGTTAGGGTCGAGGGGTCAGGGTGGAGGGGTCAGGGTGGAGGGGTTAGGGTGGAGGGGTCAGGGTGGAGGGGTCAGGGTGGAGGGGTTAGGGTGTAGGGGTCAGGGTGGAGGGGTCAGGGGTCAGGGTGGAGGGGTTAGGGTGTAGGGGTCAGGGTGGAGGGGTCAGGGGTCAGGGTGGAGGGGTCAGGGTGGAGGGGTTAGGGTGTAGGGGTCAGGGGTCAGGGTGGAGGGGTCAGGGTGGAGGGGTTAGGGTGGAGGGGTCAGGGTGGAGGGGTTAGGGTGTAGGGGTCAGGGTGGAGGGGTCAGGGTGGAGGGGTCAGGGTGGAGGGGTCAGGGGTCAGGGTGGAGGGGTTAGGGTGGAGGGGTTAGGGTGGAGGGGTCAGGGGTCAGGGTGGAGGGGTTAGGGTCGAGGGGTTAGGGTGGAGGGGTCAGGGTGGAGGGGTTAGGGTGGAGGGGTTAGGGTGGAGGGGTCAGGGGTCAGGGTGGAGGGGTCAGGGTGGAGGGGTTAGGGTGGAGGGGTCAGGGGTCAGGGTGGAGGGGTCAGGGTGGAGGGGTCAGGGTGGAGGGGTAAGGGTGGAGGGGTCAGGGTGGAGGGGTCAGGGTGGAGGGGTTAGGGTGGAGGGGTCAGGGTGGAGGGGTCAGGGGTCAGGGTGGAGGGGTCAGGGTGGAGGGGTTAGGGTGGAGGGGTCAGGGTGGAGGGGTTAGGGTGTAGGGGTCAGGGTGGAGGGGTTAGGGTGTAGGGGTCAGGGTGGAGGGGTCAGGGTGGAGGGGTTAGGGTGGAGGGGTCAGGGGTCAGGGTGGAGGGGTTAGGGTCGAGGGCAGGGATCATCAACTAGATTCAGAGGGGGACGATTTTTTCTTGAGTGAATTATCAGGGGGCCAGAACATTATTACAAATCATTTGTAGACTGTAAATTGACCGCAAGAAGCCCAAACAGATATAATATTTGAGTAAAACCTAATCAAAATCAACATAATCATTTCAAACCTTGCTTACATTTGTATACGATCACATACATCTCTCTATTATCTGTGGGAATATTTTGGAACTGATTTGCAAAATTAAAGTCACTTTGAGCTGATTTGCTCGTGTTTTTACAGTCTTATGTCCAACAATAAAAAATAAAAATAAAACTTTGGGGGCCAGTTGGAAAACCAAGGTGTAGGGGTTAGGGGTCAGAGATTAGGGGGGGAGAGAGGGTGTAGGGGTTAGGGGTCAGAGATTAGGGGGGGAGAGAGGGTGTAGGGGTTAGGGGTCAGAGATTAGGGGGGGAGAGAGAGTGTAGGGGTTAGGGGTCAGAGATTAGGGGGGGAGAGAGGGTGTAGGGGTTAGGGGTCAGAGATTAGGGGGGGGAGAGAGGGTGTAGGGGTTAGGGGTCAGAGATTAGGGGGGGGGAGAGAGGGTGTAGGGGTTAGGGGTCAGAGATTAGTGGGGAGAGAGGGTGTAGGGGTTAGGGGTCAGAGATTAGGGGGGGAGAGAGGGTGTAGGGGTTAGGGGTCAGAGATTAGGGCGGGAGAGAGGGTGTAGGGGTTAGGGGTCAGAGATTAGGGGGGGAGAGAGGGTGTAGGGGTTAGGGGTCAGAGATTAGGGGGGGTGTAGGGGTTAGGGGTCAGAGATTGGGGGGGGGGTGTAGGGGTTAGGGGTCAGAGATTAGGGGGGGAGAGAGGGTGTAGGGGTTAGGGGTCAGAGATTAGGGCGGGAGAGAGGGTGTAGGGGTTAGGGGTCAGAGATTAGGGGGGGAGAGAGGGTGTAGGGGTTAGGGGTCAGAGATTAGGGGGGGTGTAGGGGTTAGGGGTCATAGATTGGGGGGGGGTGTAGGGGTTAGGGGTCAGAGATTAGGGGGGGAGAGAGGGTGTAGGGGTTAGGGGTCAGAGATTAGGGGGGGAGAGAGGGTGTAGGGGTTAGGGGTCAGAGATTAGGGGGGGTGTAGGGGTTAGGGGTCAGAGATTAGGGGGGAAGAGAGGGTGTAGGGGTTAGGGGTCAGAGATTAGGGGGGGAGAGAGAGTGTAGGGGTTAGGGGTCAGAGATTAGGGGGGGAGAGAGGGTGTAGGGGTTAGGGGTCAGAGATTAGGGGGGGTGTAGGGGTTAGGGGTCATAGATTGGGGGGGGGGTGTAGGGGTTAGGGGTCAGAGATTAGGGGGGGAGAGAGGGTGTAGGGGTTAGGGGTCAGAGATTAGGGGGGGAGAGAGGGTGTAGGGGTTAGGGGTCAGAGATTAGGGGGGGTGTAGGGGTTAGGGGTCAGAGATTAGGGGGGAAGAGAGGGTGTAGGGGTTAGGGGTCAGAGATTAGGGGGGGAGAGAGAGTGTAGGGGTTAGGGGTCAGAGATTAGGGGGGGAGAGAGGGTGTAGGGGTTAGGGGTCAGAGATTAGGGGGGGAGAGAGGGTGTAGGGGTTAGGGGTCAGAGATTAGGGGGGGAGAGAGGGTGTAGGGGTTAGGGGTCAGAGATTAGGGGGGGGGGGAGAGGGTGTAGGGGTTAGGGGTCAGAGATTAGGGGGGAGAGAGGGTGTAGGGGTTAGGGGTCAGAGATTAGGGGGGAGAGAGGGTGTAGTGGTTAGGGGTCAGAGATTAGGGGGGGAGAGAGGGTGTAGGGGTTAGGGGTCAGAGATTAGGGGGGGAGAGAGGGTGTAGGGGTTAGGGGTCAGAGATTAGGGGGGGTGTAGGGGTTAGGGGTCAGAGATTGGGGGGGGGTGTAGGGGTTAGGGGTCAGAGATTAGGGGGGGAGAGAGGGTGTATGGGTTAGGGGTCAGAGATTAGGGGGGGAGAGAGGGTGTAGGGGTTAGGGGTCAGAGATTAGGGGGGGAGAGAGGGTGTAGGGGTTAGGGGTCAGAGATTAGGGGGGGAGAGAGAGTGTAGGGGTTAGGGGTCAGAGATTAGGGGGGGTGTAGGGGTTAGGGGTCAGAGATTAGGGGGGAAGAGAGGGTGTAGGGGTTAGGGGTCAGAGATTAGGGGGGGAGAGAGAGTGTAGGGGTTAGGGGTCAGAGATTAGGGGGTGAGAGAGGGTGTAGGGGTTAGGGGTCAGAGATTAGGGGGGGAGAGAGAGTGTAGGGGTTAGGGGTCAGAGATTAGGGGGGGGAGAGAGGGTGTAGGGGTTAGGGGTCAGAGATTAGGGGGGGGAGAGAGAGTGTAGGGGTTAGGGGTCAGAGATTAGGGGGGGAGAGAGAGTGTAGGGTTCAGGGGTCAGAGATTAGGGGGGAGAGAAGGTGTAGGGGTTAGGGGTCAGAGATTAGGGGGGAGAGAGAGTGTAGGGTTTAGGGGTCAGAGATTAGGGGGGGGGAGAGGGTGTAGGGGTTAGGGGTCAGAGATTAGGGGGGGAGAGAGGGTATAGGGGTTAGGGGTCAGAGATTAGGGGGGGAGAGAGGGTGTAGGGGTTAGGGGTCAGAGAGAGGGTGTAGGGGTTAGGGACAGTTTCTTCATCTCTATCAACGCTATGTCATTCTCATTGGAGTTAGGGTCATACCTTGTCCATAGAGATTTACATGGTTATCAAAACGTCACACCAGGGTAAGCCAACATGAGTGTTTCTAATAACCCCTTATGGGAAAAATGAATTGTGGAAAAAAGATTGGAACCATTTCCCTGTTTGACCCACTAGGTTTTATGGGTATTATGACTCATACTGTGGTACTCCATTGACCTTCATACAAAAACTCCTTGCTTTGTGGGCAAAACAACGAAGACAGCCACCTGGTGGAGGGAGACAGATTTTCAGCCGAGTTGGACCTCTCTCTTCCTCTCTGTAGCAGGTCAAACGAACAACTAAAAAGAACGAGTCACTCAGATAAACGAATCATGACTCAAGTCAGTAAAAAGAGTCGTTCAAAAATATATTTTAGCCTGCGCTGGTGCTGCAGACTGCTGTATCTGTCCCCTAATACAGGACTGTTAAAGACCCAATGCACTACCTTTGTGAGATTTTAAAAAAATATAGAGAGATCATTCTGAATCCCTCATTACTGAATGAATGAATTTAACATTACATTAAGGCCCTATATTCTTGGCAGCCCTCGTGTGAAGGGGAGGAATTGCATTGCAAGACCGTTGCTATGTTGCTAGGCTACATATCCTTGTTTCCTCTACAGAGCACACTGGTGCACAGGTGATACATTGGATCATTTCGCTCAACCGTGAGAACCTTTCTTTCTTTCAAGTTTTTGCAGTGTATGTTCTGAAGGTTTGCATTCAAATATAGTGTAGAGGCTATTACATGTCACTGGAGTAGCCTATAGGTCTACTATTATAATGGATTGATTGGATCCTCCTCACCTACTGAACGAACGCGATACAGAGCACAGCCAAGATCTCCACCCCTGCTTTGACCTCCCATCAGGTCAGACCGCCCACTCCACCCCTGCTTTGACCTCCCATCAGGTCAGACCGCCCACTCCACCCCTGCTTTGACCTCCCATCAGGGCAGACCGCCCACTCCACCCCTGCTTTGACCTCCCAACAGGTCAGACCGCCCACTCCACCCCTGCTTTGACCTCCCATCAGGTCAGACCGCCCACTCCACCCCTGCTTTGACCTCCCATCAGGTCAGACCGCTCACTCCACCCCTGCTTTGACCTCCCATCAGGTCAGAGAAATCAGACATTTAAATGAAACCGTTCTACTCCTTCCGCTCCAGCCATCACCACGAGCCCGTCCTCCCAACCATCCGCTCCAGCCATCACCACGAGCCCGTCCTCCCCAATTAAGGTGCCACCAACCCCCCGTGGTTTCATCCCAGGAGCTATTACTATTATGAACAACACCCCATATGGGAAGAACTGGGTGGGATAGGTATCTGTCCTATTGGTCTGACTGGTTGTTTTCTTTAAGCAGGGCTGGGTGGGATAGGTATCTGTCCTATTGGTCTGACTGGTTGTTTTCTTTAAGCAGGGCTGGGTGGGATAGGTATCTGTCCTATTGGTCTGACTGGTTGTTTTCTTTAAGCAGGGCTGGGTGGGATAGGTATCTGTCCTATTGGTCTGACTGGTTGTTTTCTTTAAGCAGGGCTGGGTGGGATAGGTATCTGTCCTATTGGTCTGACTGGTTGTTTTCTTTAAGCAGGGCTGGGTGGGATAGGTATCTGTCCTATTGGTCTGACTGGTTGTTTTCTTTAAGCAGGGCTGGGTGGGATAGGTATCTGTCCTATTGGTCTGACTGGTTGTTTTCTTTAAGCAGGGCTGGGTGGGATAGGTATCTGTCCTATTGGTCTGACTGGTTGTTTTCTATAAGCAGGGCTGGGTGGGATAGGTATCTGTCTGACTGTCCTATTGGTTGTTTCCTGCTGTGTTTTTCTATATGTTTTCTTTAGGCGTCATGTGATGCGTTGAAAGTTCTGAGATTTCCTCTTGTAGGACATATAGTATATGACGGTCATGACATTGTAGTCATTTAGCAGACGCTCTTATCCAGAGCGACTTGCAGTTAGTGCGTACATCTTCAGATAGCTATGACAACCACATATCAGTCATAGCGAGTACATTTTCCTCAAAGTAGCTATCGACAGAGTCACAGCTAGTAAGGATTTATTTTATGAATCAGAGTTTAATGCTGGTATTATTTTCTCCACGGCATGAGGAGTGATAGCTCATAAACTGAAGAGAACTTATACGATAAGATTGATTGGCTTCATTCTCTCCTTGATGCGTTTCCCACCTTTCCAATCCAGACCCAAACACACATTATTTGAGTTACACACGTGGGGACTTCATTAACATAATGTGGGATGTGACGGGTATATGGTCTTCTCTATTCTAAGGGAACAACGGAACAAGAATCTCAACCTACAGACACAGATAGAAGCAAGCAACAAGTGTAAAAAACAAACATGAAAGCTTAATTATAATATTAGTGGAATATGTCCATGATAAAAACAAGAGAATGGAATATAATTAGATCAATTAGAAAAAAACTATTACTAGCCTGTTCAACCTCTCTTTCGTAACGTCTGAGATCCCCAGAGATTGGAAAGCTGCCGCAGTCATCCCCCTCTTCAAAGGGGGTGACACTCTAGATCCAAACTGTTACAGACAAATATCCATCCTGCCCTGCCTTTCGAAAGTATTTGAAAGCCAAGTTAACAAACAGATCACCGACCATTTCGAATCCCACCGTACCTTCTCCACTATGCAATCCGGTTTCCGAGCTGGTCATGGGTGCACCTCAGCTACGCTCAAGGTCCTAAACGATATTATAACCGCGATCGATAAAAGACAGTACTGTGCAGCCGTCTTCATCGACCTGGCCAAGGCTTTTGACTCTGTCAATCACCGCATTCTTATTGGCAGACTAAATAGCCTTGGTTTCTCAAATGACTGCCTCTCCTGGTTCACCAACTACTTCTCAGATAGAGTTCAATGTGTCAAATCGGAGGGCCTGTTGTCTGGACCTATGGCAGTCTCTATGGGGGTGCCACAGGGTTCAATTCTTGGGCAGACTCTTTTCTCTGTGTATATCAATGATGTCGCTCTTGCTGCTGGTGACTCTCAGATCCACCTCTATGCAGACGACACCATTTTGTATACATCTGGCCCTTCATTGGACACTGTGTTAACAAACCTCCAAACGAGCTTCAATGCCATACAACACTCCTTCCGTAGCCTCCAACTGCTCTTAAACACTAGTAAAACTAAATGCATGCTCTTCAATCGAACGCTGCTGGCACCTGCCCACCCGACTAGAATCACTACTCTCGACGGGTCTGACCTAGAGTATGTGGACAACTACAAATACCTAGGTGTCTGGTTAGACTGTAAACTCTCCTTCCAGACTCACATTAAGCATCTCCAATCCAAAGTTAAATCTAGAATCGGCTTCCAATTTCGCAACAAAGCCTCCTTCACTCATGCTGCCAAACATGCCCTCGTAAAACTGACTATCCTACCGATCCTTGACTTCAGCGATGTAATTTACAAAATAGCCTCCAACACTCTACTCAGCAAATTGGATGTAGTCTATCACAGTGCCATCCGTTTTGTCACCAAAGCCCCATATACTACCCACCACTGTGACCTGTACGCTCTTGTTGGCTGGTCCTCACTACATATTCGTCGCCAAACCCACTGGCTCCAGGTCATCTATAAATCACTGCTAGGCAAATCCCCGCCTTATCTTAGCTCATTGGTCACCATAGCAACACCCATCCGTAGTATGCGCTCCAGCAGGTATATCTCACTGGTCATCCACAAAGCCAACACCTCCTTTGGCCGCCATTCCTTCCAGTTCTCTGCTGCCAATGACTGGAACGAACTGCAAAAATCTCTGAAGCTGGAGACACTTATCTCCCTCACTAACTTTAAGCATCAGTTGTCAGAGCACCTTACCGATCACTGCACCTGTACACAGCCCATTTGAAATTAGCCCACCCAACTACCTCATCCCCATATTGTTATTTATTTTGCTCATTTGCACCCCAGTATCTCTATTTGCACATCATCTCTTGCACATCTAGCATTCCAGTGTTAATACTAATTGTAATTATTTTGCACTATGGCCTATTTATTGCCTTACCTCCATAACTTGCTACATTTGCACACACTGTATATATATTTTCTGTTGTATTTTTGACTTTATGTTTTTTACCCCATATGTAACTCTGTGTTGTTTTTATCGCACTGCTTGCTTTATCTTGGCCAGGTCGCAGTTGTAAATGAGAACGTGTTCTCAACTGGCTTACCTGGTTAAATAAAGGTGAAATAAATAAATAAATATTCACCTTATGCAGATCTCATCTTTAAGGGGATTAGCAGTTTAACAAAAAAACACTGATCATCTAGAAAATCACTATATAAATTGAATAAATCAATTACTTGTGGTGTATGATGACGTTCTTGACAGGAACGATGTCTGTTGTTCCCTGAATTGATCTCTTCTTCCAGAGACTGAACTTGATGTGGTACGCCTCTGGTTTGGGCCTAGATAGAGAGAGATAGAGAGAGAGAGAGAGAGAGAGAGAGAGAGAGAGAGAGGAGAGAGAGGAGAGAGAGATAGAGAGATAGAGAGAGAGGAGAGAGAGAGATAGAGAGATATAGAGGAGAGAGATAGAGAGATAGAGAGGAGAGAGATAGAGAGATAGAGAGGAGAGAGAGAGATATAGAGGAGAGAGATAGAGATATAGATAGAGAGAGACAGAGAGGAGAGAGAGAGAGAGAGAGAGAGAGAGAGATAGAGAGGAGAGAGATAGAGAGATAGAGAGGAGAGAGATAGAGAGATAGAGAGGAGAGAGAGAGATATAGAGGAGAGAGATAGAGATATAGATAGAGAGAGACAGAGAGGAGAGAGAGAGAGAGAGAGAGAGAGAGAGAGATAGAGTGGAGAGAGAGAGATCAACCCTGCCCCAAAACACATACACATGCATGACCATCCCCCCCACCCCTATCTGTACAGTACAGTACCTACCTGACACAGTGAGCGGCGGTCAGGACCCAACATCCCCCGATGTATGTACCCCCACAGTCGATTTTACCCCGCTCCTGTATCGCCACCTGCCATTGGATCTGAGTCTACGGGTCAGAGATTATAGGTCAGGGGCTAGAGGTGAAATGGGCTCAAACATCCGGAGTGAATGTGTGTTTGAAGAGTGTGTGTGTGACTCACTGGTTGGGCCGGCACTCCTCCCACCACTCGTTTCTGCCTTCCCCTGCTTCCCTCTCTGCTCTCCTCTATGACTGTAGTGTTGGGGATGCCACAATGTATCTTCACTTCTTGAAAATCTCTGGCTGCTTTCACCTCTACAACACAACATGACAAAAAAATACTACATGAATAGTAGAATATTACTGTAACTCCCTGGTTACTTTCAGATTTTTTTCTAGCACTGAATTGGTGACTGTGTTGCACGTGGGGCATACTTTGAAGACGGTCCGACGTGTGAGAGAGTGAAGGGAGGGGGGAACCGCGAACTCTGAGCTGGCAACACTTGCTAAATCGTCAATTTGAAGTGATCGACAGTTAGGAACCCCGACCACCGTGAGGACAGCGAGGGATTTGGTCGTATGTACTTTGCTCGGACTGAGAGGATCAACTGCCATCAACAGGCTGCATCTTTCTGCCTCTCCACTGTCATGAGTAGTATTGGATTCAGGAGGAAGGTGAGTTTACACTAGGTTATTTTGTTTTGTTTTATTTGCTTAAAGGGACCCCCATTTTAAATATATATGAGCACTAGCGTCCTAGTATTGAATCCTGGTACCAGGTATAGAAACTAAATAGAAACGAAATGTCTATATTGGGAATTGAAAGGTGTAGTTAATAATTGTTGGTTCATAATATGAGTCAAGCTTGAGCTTTTTAAAATAAAAACTGAATTGATTGAAAATGGTTTAACGTGTCGTTTCTGCTTATTCTTTATCAATGAATTCCCAAAACTGGCTGAAAGACCATGAAATCTGCATTAATGAGCTACATTTGCTTTAAACCACATATGAAAACGATATATACACATTTTGAAAGCTGAGAAATAGATATTTCAAATGATATGACATACAATAGCACCACATCAATCAAATGGTAATCAGCCAAAGAACAAACACTTGTGAAAATGTGTATCTTATTGTCACGCCCTGGCTCGGGGGACTCTCTTATGTTGAGCCAGGGTGTTAGTTTCTATGTTTTGTGTTGTAGGTTGTGGGTCTAGTTTGATTATTTCTATGTTGGCCTGAGTGACTCCCAATCAGAGGCAACGAGTGTCAGCTGTCAGCTGGTTGTCTCTGATTGGGAGCCATATTTAAACAGTTGGCTTTTCTTTCGTGTTTGTGGGATTTTGTTTCGAGTTGGTTGTGTGTTACCGTGTACTGTCACGTTTCCGTCTTTTGTTGTTTTGATCACGTTTTCGCTAAATAAATGAGTATGTTTGCCTGCAACGCTGCGCCTTGGTCCTCCTCATTGGTAGACGAGCGTGACACTTATACGCAAATTAAAGCTTTTTCCCCAAACAACTGCCATTTATCCAACTTTCTAATGAAGATGGAGAAACACTTAGAGCATATTTGAGTCTTCCTTATTCTGTTAGGCTTGAAAATCAAAAAAATTCAATCTGAATAGTAAAACATTTTACTGTGAATGAGTTAAATAAGTTTTAGTGACCGGTGGTATTTTTCTAGAATTCTATGGAATGTTCTGTGATCAGACAATTTATCTGGATAGTATATTTAACACATATCTGCACCAAAAACAAATGACATTTGGTCTTAAATATGATTAGGAACCAGTAATATAATATGAATAAAACTAGAACTGCATTCTACAAAATATCACACGCACCTTGAACCCTCACCTTTGGTGAGTTTTGGTCATAAGGCATATTATAACAATAATTGTATTTTACAACTTCCATTTATTCTGTACATACATTCCACATGCAATAAAATACAAATTAATTACTTAAAAATCATACAATGTGATTTTCTGGATTTTTGTTGTAGATTCCGTCTCTCACAGTTGAAGTGTACCTATGATAAAAATTACAGACCTCTACATGCTTTGTAAGTAGGAAAACCTGCAAAATCGGCAGTGTATCAAATACTTGTTCTCCCCACTGTATATATATAAAAAAAATGTTTTACCCCATTTCCTCCCCAATTTCGTGATATCCAATTGGTAGTTACAGTCTTGTCCCATCGCTGCACTGCTTATTGACACACTGCTCGCTTAACCCAGAAGCCAGCCGAACCAATGTGTCAGAGGATCCAAGGTCAGCTTGCAGGCGCCCGGCCCGCCACAAGGAGTCACTAGAGTGCGAAGGTACGAGGACATCCCGTCCGGCCAAACCCTCCCCTAACCCGGATGACGCTGGGCCAATTGTGCGCCGCCTCATGGGTCTCCCGATCACAGCCGGCTGTGACACAGCCTGGGATCGAACCCGGGTCTGTAGTGATGCCTCATGGGTCTCCCGATCACAGCCGGCTGTGACACAGCCTGGGATCGAACCCGGGTCTGTAGTGACGCCTAATGGGTCTCCCGATCACAGCCGGCTGTGACACAGCCTGGGATCGAACCCGGGTCTGTAGTGACGCCTCAAGCACTGCGATGCAGTGCCATGGAACGCTGCGCAACTCGGGAGGCCCCTGACATGCTACATTACGCGTTAACTTGATGTATTTAGCTAGCTACAGTATTGTTCCCCTTTAATCTGTGGTATCATAGCTAGCCTGGCTCGCTAGCGTTATCAAATAATGTTGTATAACCAGAGATAGCTACTAGCTTATACCAGGTATCTACCTAGCTAACATACTCACCAACGCCAGTGGTTTGACGGTTAGCAGGCAGCAGAAGTCACCTTGTCGGATGTAATCCATTCCTGGTTATATTGTTGAAATGCATTGGAAAGTTTGCACTTTATGGAAGTCCATTTTCACTCATTTCTTGCAGAGCGAAATGTGTGTGTTGCACCCATATGCAGACCACAACGTGTTGTCTCTGGGCAATTGTGCATCAATGTCAGAGTTCAATTAAGCTGGCCCGGGTTGAACTGGTCTATGAGGGCGGAGCCGGTGTGGGAGGAGCGCTCTGCTCAAATCAAACAGCACCTCTTGGTTATGTTATCAACCAGGCAACATGATCCATCGTTCAGAAACATACAACATCTCTTTTCCACCAATATATATGTTAGAATTTTCAAAATAGTTTTAATTAGGAAGGCAGATTTTATCAAAAGCAATCACTTTGCATGTGAAAACACAGAATCCTACTAATTACTCCACCTACTTCACTTTTGTTTTGAGCCGACTTCGCCATCGGCCAGAACGGGAGGCAGCCCGGTTCCAAAACGAATTCAATCACTTTTCACCTGGTGCAAACTACGGCTACCCGGGAGGTGCAAACTACGGCTACCCGGGAGGTGCAAACTACGGCTACCCGGGAGGTGCAAACTACGGCTACCCGGGAGGTGCAAACTACGGCTACCCGGGAGGTGCAAACTACGGCTACCCGGGAGGTGCAAACTACGGCTACCCGGGAGGTGCAAACTACGGCTACCTGGGAGGTGCAAACTACGGCTACCTGGGAGGTGCAAACTACGGCTACCCGGGAGGTGCAAACTACGGCTACCTGGGAGGTGAAAACTACGGCTACCCGGGAGCCTTGGCCAGCCTAATAGAATCCCCTCACTGGCAGAAGTGGGCATGTAACCCAACCCCACAGTAAGTCGTGACAAACTCACTTACAAAACTCTGTTTTGGACAAGACAGACTTTATTATCAAAATTATCTATGGCCCATTTAGACACTGGAATAAATCTTTCTGACTTATATCGATGCCACGTAGGCCGTTTAAAACCAGAGGAGTTGGTTCTAAGGGGCAGTTGACCTTTAATAGTTGGTTCTAAGGGGCAGTTGACCTTTAATAGTTGGTTCTAAGGGGCAGTTGACCTTTAATAGTTGGTTCTAAGGGGCAGTTGACCTTTAATAGTTGGTTCTAAGTGGCAGTTGACCTTTAATAGTTGGTTCTAAGGGGCAGTTGACCTTTAATAGTTGGTTCTAAGTGGCAGTTGACCTTTAATAGTTGGTTCTAAGTGGCAGTTGACCTTTAATAGTTGGTTCTAAGGGGCAGTTGACCTTTAATAGTTGGTTCTAAGGGGCAGTTGACCTTTAATAGTTGGTTCTAAGGGGCAGTTGACCTTTAATAGTTGGTTCTAAGGGGCAGTTGACCTTTAATAGTTGGTTCTAAGGGGCAGTTGACCTTTAATAGTTGGTTCTAAGGGGCAGTTGACCTTTAATAGTTGGTTCTAAGTGGCAGTTGACCTTTAATAGTTGGTTCTAAGGGGCAGTTGACCTTTAATAGTTGGTTCTAAGTGGCAGTTGACCTTTAATAGTTGGTTCTAAGTGGCAGTTGACCTTTAATAGTTGGTTCAACAAGGCAGTTGACCTTTAATAGTTGGTTCTAAGTGGCAGTTGACCTTTAATAGTTGGTTCTAAGTGGCAGTTGACCTTTAATAGTTGGTTCTAAGTGGCAGTTGACCTTTAATAGTTGGTTCTAAGTGGCAGTTGACCTTTAATAGTTGGTTCAAAAAGGCAGTTGACCTTTAATAGTTGGTTCTAAGGGGCAGTTGACCTTTAATAGTTGGTTCTAAGTGGCAGTTGACCTTTAATAGTTGGTTCTAAGGGGCAGTTGACCTTTAATAGTTGGTTCTAAGTGGCAGTTGACCTTTAATAGTTGGTTCTAAGGGGCAGTTGACCTTTAATAGTTGGTTCTAAGGGGCAGTTGACCTTTAATAGTTGGTTCTAAGGGGCAGTTGACCTTTAATAGTTGGTTCTAAGTGGCAGTTGACCTTTAATAGTTGGTTCTAAGTGGCAGTTGACCTTTAATAGTTGGTTCAACAAGGCAGTTGACCTTTAATAGTTGGTTCTAAGTGGCAGTTGACCTTTAATAGTTGGTTCTAAGTGGCAGTTGACCTTTAATAGTTGGTTCTAAGGGGCAGTTGACCTTTAATAGTTGGTTCTAAGTGGCAGTTGACCTTTAATAGTTGGTTCTAAGGGGCAGTTGACCTTTAATAGTTGGTTCTAAGGGGCAGTTGACCTTTAATAGTTGGTTCTAAGGGGCAGTTGACCTTTAATAGTTGGTTCAAAAAGGCAGTTGACCTTTAATAGTTGGTTCTAAGTGGCAGTTGACCTTTAATAGTTGGTTCTAAGTGGCAGTTGACCTTTAATAGTTGGTTCTAAGGGGCAGTTGACCTTTAATAGTTGGTTCTAAGTGGCAGTTGACCTTTAATAGTTGGTTCTAAGGGGCAGTTGACCTTTAATAGTTGGTTCTAAGTGGCAGTTGACCTTTAATAGTTGGTTCTAAGGGGCAGTTGACCTTTAATAGTTGGTTCTAAGTGGCAGTTGACCTTTAATAGTTGGTTCTAAGTGGCAGTTGACCTTTAATAGTTGGTTCTAAGGGGCAGTTGACCTTTAATAGTTGGTTCTAAGGGGCAGTTGACCTTTAATAGTTGGTTCTAAGGGGCAGTTGACCTTTAATAGTTGGTTCTAAGTGGCAGTTGACCTTTAATAGTTGGTTCAAAAAGGCAGTTGACCTTTAATAGTTGGTTCTAAGGGGCAGTTGACCTTTAATAGTTGGTTCTAAGGGGCAGTTGACCTTTAATAGTTGGTTCTAAGTGGCAGTTGACCTTTAATAGTTGGTTCTAAGGGGCAGTTGACCTTTAATAGTTGGTTCTAAGGGGCAGTTGACCTTTAATAGTTGGTTCTAAGTGGCAGTTGACCTTTAATAGTTGGTTCTAAGGGGCAGTTGACCTTTAATAGTTGGTTCTAAGGGGCAGTTGACCTTTAATAGTTGGTTCTAAGTGGCAGTTGACCTTTAATAGTTGGTTCTAAGGGGCAGTTGACCTTTAATAGTTGGTTCAAAAAGGCAGTTGACCTTTAAGGGTGTAGTTCGCTATACAGTATAGGTCAATTCTATTTCCTAGAAGCTAAACCATATATTTTTTAGGGATATACACTGCTCAAAAAAAATTAAGGGAACACTAAAATAACACATCCTAGATCTGAATGAATGAAATAATCTTATTAAATACGTTTTTCTTTACATAGTTGAATGTGCTGGCAACAAAATCACACAAAAATTATCAATGGAAATCAAATTTATCAACCCATGGAGGTCTGGATTTGGAGTCACCCTCAAAATTAAAGTGGAAAACCACACTACAGGCTGATCCAACTTTGATGTAATGTCCTTAAAACAAGTCAAAATGAGGCTCAGTAGTGTGTGTGGCCTCCACGTGCCTGTATGACCTTCCTACAATGCCTGGGCATGCTCCTGATGAGGTGGCGGATGGTCTCCTGAGGGATCTCCTCCCAGACCTGGACTAAAGCATCCGCCAACTCCTGGACAGTCTGGGGTGCAACGTGGCGTTGGTGGATGGAGCGAGACATGATGTCCCAGATGTGCTCAATTGGATTCAGGTCTGGGGAACGGGCGGGCCAGTCCATAGCATCAATGTCTTCCTCTTGCAGGAACTGCTGACACACTCCAGCCACATGAGGTCTAGCATTGTCTTGCATTAGGAGGAACCCAGGGCCAACCGCACCAGCATATGGTCTCACAAGGGGTCTGAGGATCTCATCTCGGTACCTAATGGCAGTCAGGCTACCTCTGGCGAGCACATGGAGGGCTGTGCGGCCCCCCAAAGAAATGCCACCCCACACCATGATTGACCCACCGCCAAACCGGTCATGCTGGAGGATGTTGCAGGCAGCAGAACGTTCTCCACGGCGTCTCCAGACTCTGTCACGTCTGTCACATGTGCTCAGTGTGAACCTGCTTTCATCTGTGAAGAGCACAGGGCGCCAGTGGCGAATTTGCCAATCTTGGTGTTCTCTGGCAAATGCCAAACGTCCTGCACGGTGTTGGGCTGTAAGCACAACCCCCACCTGTGGACGTCGGGCCCTCATACTACCCTCATGGAGTCTGTTTCTGACCGTTTGAGTAGACACATGCACATTTGTGGCCTGCCCGGCCTGTCCCTGCTCCACGCACCAAGCCTACGGGGTGCGTCGTCAGCCCTGTCCGGCTCGTTCCTGCTCTCCGCACCAAGTCTGTGGTGCGTATCGTCAGCCCGGTCCGGTCTGTTCCTGTTCCACGCACCAAGCCAGGGGCACGTGTCGTCAGTCCCAAAAATGTCTGCAGCATTGAAGGTCCCCAAGAACACAGTGGCCTCCATCATTCTTAAATGGAAGAAGTTTGGAACCACAAAGACTCTTCCTAGAGCTGGCCGCCCGGCCAAACTGAGCAATCGTGGGTGAAGGGCCTTGGTCAGGGAGGTGACCAAGAACTCCAGAGTTCCTCTGTGGAGATGGGAGAACCTTCCAGAAGGACAACCATCTCTGCAGCACTCTACCAATCAGGGCTTTATGGTAGAGTGGCCAGACGGAAGCCACTCCTCAGTAAAAGGCACATGACAGTCCGCTTGGAGTTTGCCAAAAGGCACCTAAAGACTCTCAGACCATGAGAAACAAGATTCTCTGGTCTGATGAAACCAATATTGAACTCTTTGGCCTGAATGCCAAGCCTCATGTCTGGAGGAAACCTGGCACCATCCCTACGGTGAAGCATGGTGGTGGCAGAATCATGCTGTGGGGATGTTTTTCAGCGGCAGGGACTGGGAGACTAGTCAGGATCGAGGGAAAGATGAACGGAGCAAAGTACAGAGAGATCCTTGATGAAAACCTGTTCCAGTGTGCTCAGGACCTCAGACTGGGGTGAAGGTTCACATTCCAACAGGACGATGACCCTAAGCACACAGCCAAGACAACGCAGGAGTGGCTTCGGGACAAGTCTCTGAATGTCCTTGAGTGGCCCATTCAGAGCCTGGACTTAAACCCGATCAAACATCTCTGGAGAGACCTGAAAATAGCTGTACAGCGACGCTCCCCATCCAACCTGACAGAGCTTGAGAGGATCTGCAGAGAAGAATGTGAGAAACTCCCCAAATACAGGTGTGCCAAGCTTGTAGCATCATACCCAAGAAGACTCGAGGCTGTAATCGCTGCCAAAGGTGCTTCAACAAAGTACTGAGGAAAGGGTCTGAATACTTATGTAAATGTAATTGTTCTGGGTTTTTTTTATACATTTGCAAACATTTCTGAAAACCTGTTTTTGCTTTGTCATTATGGGGTGTTGTGTGTAGATTGACAACAACAAAATGTTTTAATCCATTTTAGAATAAGGCTGTAACATAACAAAATGTGGATAAAGTCAAGGGGTCTGAATACTTTTCAAATGCACTATATTCTTTTTTTATTTCTTTTTAAAAATTAATAATAATAATGTTTTTCCACTTTGACATTAGAATATTTTTTGTAGATCGTTGCCAAAAAATGACCATTAAATCAATTTTAATCCAACTTTGTAACACAACAACATTTCGAAAAAGTCAAGGGGTTTGAATACTTTCTGAAGGTACTAAATCCGAACTCAAGTTCCTCAGAAGAGAAGGTTACACTACATAAAAACATATTACCAAATGCTAGAAGAAAACATTCTACAAAACAAAACACCGACAACATTAACAAAGACACCACCCTAGAGCAAGGTGGATAAAAACAGAAAAATGCTGGACTTAATTTCATTTTACATTTACATCATTTAGCAGACGCTCTTATCCAGAGCCACTTACAAATTGGTGCATTCAACTTATGATAGCCAGTGGGACAACCACTTTACAATATTTGTTTTGTTATTTTTATTTTTATTTTATTTGTAATATTTATTTTTTTCAGTTTTTTTTATTTCTAAATTGTTATTTGTTATTTTTTAGAGTAAGTTATTATTTCGAAATATAAGATGAAAAATATAAATCTAAAAACGATACGTACCTTGTTTAGGAGACATGAATTCCGGAACTCTGGAACCTGAAAACAAACACATCATCTTGTCTCATTACACACACCTGGTTCCCCCTGATTAGTATGTGTATATATGTGTCCTCTGGTTCCCATTCCCCCTGATTACTATGTGTATATATGTGTCCCCTGGTTCCCATTCCCCCTGATTAGTATGTGTATATATGTGTCCTCTGGTTCCCCCTGATTACTATGTGTATATATGTGTCCCCTGGTTCCCCCTGATTACTATGTGTATATATGTGTCCTCTGGTTCCCATTCCCCCTGATTACTATGTGTATATATGTGTCCCCTGGTTCCCATTCCCCCTGAATAGTATGTGTATATATGTGTCCTCTGGTTCCCATTCCCCCTGATTAGTATGTGTATATATGTGTCCTCTGGTTCCCCCTGATTAGTATGTGTAAATATGTGTCCTCTGGTTCCACATTTCCCCTGATTACTATGTGTATATATGTGTCCTCTGGTTCCCCCTGATTACTATGTGTATATATGTGTCGTCTGGTTCCCCCTGATTAGTATGTGTATATATGTGTCCCCTGGTTCCCCCTGATTACTATGCGTATATATGTGTCCTCTGGTTCCCCCTGATTAGTATGTGTATATATGTGTCCCCTGGTTCCCCCTGATTGCTATGTGTATATATGTGTCCTCTGGTTCCCATTTCCCCTGATTACTATGTGTATATATGTGTCCTCTGGTTCCCATTTCCCCCTGATTACTATGTGTATATATGTGTCCCCTGGTTCCCCCTGATTACTATGTGTATAATATATGTGTCCTCTGGTTCCCCCTGATTACTATGTGTATATATGTGTCCTCTGGTTCCCATTCCCCCTGATTACTATGTGTATATATGTGTCCTTGGGTTCCCATTCCCCCTGATTACTATGTGTATATATGTGTCCTCTGGTTCCCATTTCCCCTGATTACTATGTGTATATATGTGTCCCCTGGTTCCCATTTCCCCCTGATTACTATGTGTATATATGTGTCCCCTGGTTCCCATTTCCCCTGATTACTATGTGTATATATGTGTCCTCTCGTTCCCCCTGATTACTATGTGTATATATGTGTCCTCTGGTTCCCATTCCCCCTGATTACTATGTGTATATATGTGTCCTCTGGTTCCCATTCCCCCTGATTACTATGTGTATATATGTGTCCTCTGGTTCCCATTCCCCCTGATTACTATGTGTATATATGTGTCCTCTGGTTCCCCCTGATTACTATGTGTATATATGTGTCCTCTGGTTCCACATTTCCCCTGATTACTATGTGTATATATGTGTCCTCTGGTTCCCCCTGATTAGTATGTGTATATATGTGTCCCCTGGTTCCCCCTGATTACTATGTGTATATATGTGTCCTCTGGTTCCCCCTGATTAGTATGTGTATATATGTGTCCCCTGGTTCCCATTCCCCCTGATTACTATGTGTATATATGTGTCCTCTGGTTCCCATTTCCCCTGATTACTATGTGTATATATGTGTCCTCTGGTTCCCATTTCCCCCTGATTACTATGTGTATATATGTGTCCCCTGGTTCCCCCTGATTACTATGTGTATAATATATGTGTCCTCTGGTTCCCCCAAATTACTATGTGTATATATGTGTCCTCTGGTTCCCATTCCCCCTGATTACTATGTGTATATATGTGTCCTCTGGTTCCCATTCCCCCTGATTACTATGTGTATATATGTGTCCTCTGGTTCCCATTTCCCCTGATTACTATGTGTATATATGTGTCCCTTGGTTCCCATTTCCCCCTGATTACTATGTGTATATATGTGTCCTCTGGTTCCCATTTCCCCCTAATTACTATGTGTATATATGTGTCCCCTGGTTCCCATTTCCCCTGATTACTATGTGTATATATGTGTCCTCTGGTTCCCCCTGATTACTATGTGTATATATGTGTCCTCTGGTTCCACATTTCCCCTGATTACTATGTGTATATATGTGTCCTCTGGTTCCCCCTGATTAGTATGTGTATATATGTGTCCCCTGGTTCCCCCTGATTACTATGTGTATATATGTGTCCTCTGGTTCCCCCTGATTAGTATGTGTATATATGTGTCCCCTGGTTCCCATTCCCCCTGATTACTATGTGTATATATGTGTCCTCTGGTTCCCATTCCCCCTGATTACTATGTGTATATATGTGTCCTCTGGTTCCCATTCCCCCTGATTACTATGTGTATATATGTGTCCTCTGGTTCCCATTCCCCCTGATTACTATGTGTATATATGTGTCCTCTGGTTCCCCCTGATTACTATGTGTATATATGTGTCCTCTGGTTCCACATTTCCCCTGATTACTATGTGTATATATGTGTCCTCTGGTTCCCCCTGATTAGTATGTGTATATATGTGTCCCCTGGTTCCCCCTGATTACTATGTGTATATATGTGTCCTCTGGTTCCCCCTGATTAGTATGTGTATATATGTGTCCCCTGGTTCCCATTCCCCCTGATTACTATGTGTATATATGTGTCCTCTGGTTCCCATTTCCCCTGATTACTATGTGTATATATGTGTCCTCTGGTTCCCATTTCCCCCTGATTACTATGTGTATATATGTGTCCCCTGGTTCCCCCTGATTACTATGTGTATAATATATGTGTCCTCTGGTTCCCCCTGATTACTATGTGTATATATGTGTCATCTGGTTCCCATTCCCCCTGATTACTATGTGTATATATGTGTCCTCTGGTTCCCATTCCCCCTGATTACTATGTGTATATATGTGTCCTCTGGTTCCCATTTCCCCTGATTACTATGTGTATATATGTGTCCCCTGGTTCCCATTTCCCCCTGATTACTATGTGTATATATGTGTCCTCTGGTTCCCATTTCCCCCTAATTACTATGTGTATATATGTGTCCCCTGGTTCCCATTTCCCCTGATTACTATGTGTATATATGTGTCCTCTGGTTCCCCCTGATTACTATGTGTATATATGTGTCCTCTGGTTCCCATTCCCCCTGATTACTATGTGTATATATGTGTCCTCTGGTTCCCATTTACCCTGATTACTATGTGTATATATGTGTCCCCTGGTTCCCATTTCCCCCTGATTACTATGTGTATATATGTGTCCTCTGGTTCCCATTTCCCCCTGATTACTATGTGTATATATGTGTCCCCTGGTTCCCCCTGATTACTATGTGTATATATGTGTCCTCTGGTTCCCATTCCCCCTGATTACTATGTGTATATATGTGTCCTCTGTTTCCCCCTGATTACTATGTGTATATATGTGTCCTCTGGTTCCCATTCCCCCTGATTACTATGTGTATATATGTGTCCCCTGGTTCCCCCTGATTACTATGTGTATATATGTGTCCTCTGGTTCCCATTCCCCCTGATTACTATGTGTATATATGTGTCCCCTGGTTCCCATTCCCCCTGATTACTATGTGTATGTATGTGTCCTCTGGTTCCCTCTGATTATTATGTGTATATATGTGTCCTCTGGTTCCCATTCCCCCTGATTACTATGTGTATATATGTGTCCTCTGGTTCCCCCTGATTACTATGTGTATATATGTGTCCTCTGGTTCCCCCTGATTACTATGTGTATATATGTGTCCTCTGGTTCCCATTTCCCCCTGATTAGTGTGTGTATATATGTGTCCTCTGGTTCCCATTCCCCCTGATTACTATGTGTATATATGTGTCCTCTGGTTCCCATTTCCCCCTGGTTACTATGTGTATATATGTGTCCTCTGGTTCCCATTCCCCCTGATTACTATGTGTATATATGTGTCCTCTGGTTCTCATTCCCCCTGATTACTATGTGTATATATGTGTCCCCTGGTTCCCATTTCCCCTGATTAGTATGTGTATATATGTGTCCCCTGGTTCCCATTTCCCCTGATTAGTATGTGTATATATGTGTCCCCTGGTTCCCGTTCCCCCTGATTAGTATGTGTATATATGTGTCCCCTGGTTCCCATTTCCCCTGATTAGTATGTGTATATATGTGTCCTCTGGTTCCCCCTGATTACTATGTGTATATATGTGTCCTCTGGTTCCCCCTGATTAGTATGTGTATATATGTGTCCCCTGGTTCCCATTCCCCCTGATTACTATGTGTATATATGTGTCCCCTGGTTCCCATTTCCCCTGATTAGTATGTGTATATATGTGTCCTCTGGTTCCCCCTGATTACTATGTGTATATATGTGTCCTCTGGTTCCCCCTGATTAGTATGTGTATATATGTGCCCTCTGGTTCCCATTTCCCCCTGATTACTATGTGTATATATGTGTCCCCTGGTTCCCCCTGATTACTATGTGTATATATGTGTCCCCTGGTTCCCCCTGATTACTATGTGTATATATGTGTCCCCTGGTTCCCATTCCCCCTGATTACTATGTGTATATATGTGTCCTCTGGTTCCCCCTGATTACTATGTGTATATATGTGTCCTCTGGTTCCCCCTGATTAGTATGTGTATATATGTGTCCCCTGGTTCCCATTCCCCCTGATTACTATGTGTATATATGTGTCCCCTGGTTCCCCCTGATTACTATGTGTATATATGTGTCCTCTGGTTCCCCCTGATTAGTATGTGTATATATGTGTCCACTGGTTCCCATTCCCCCTGATTACTATGTGTATATATGTGTCCCCTGGTTCCCCCTGATTAAGATGTGTATATATGTGTCCCCTGGTTCCCATTCCCCCTGATTACTATGTGTATATATGTGTCCTCTGGTTCCCCATTCCCCCTGATTACTATGTGTATATATGTGTCCCCTGGTTCCCATTTCCCCTGATTAGTATGTGTATATATGTGTCCTCTGGTTCCCCCTGATTACTATGTGTATATATGTGTCCTCTGGTTCCCCCTGATTAGTATGTGTATATATGTGCCCTCTGGTTCCCATTTCCCCCTGATTACTATGTGTATATATGTGTCCCCTGGTTCCCCCTGATTACTATGTGTATATATGTGTCCCCTGGTTCCCCCTGATTACTATGTGTATATATGTGTCCCCTGGTTCCCATTCCCCCTGATTACTATGTGTATATATGTGTCCTCTGGTTCCCCCTGATTACTATGTGTATATATGTGTCCTCTGGTTCCCCCTGATTAGTATGTGTATATATGTGTCCCCTGGTTCCCATTCCCCCTGATTACTATGTGTATATATGTGTCCCCTGGTTCCCCCTGATTACTATGTGTATATATGTGTCCTCTGGTTCCCCCTGATTAGTATGTGTATATATGTGTCCACTGGTTCCCATTCCCCCTGATTACTATGTGTATATATGTGTCCCCTGGTTCCCCCTGATTAAGATGTGTATATATGTGTCCCCTGGTTCCCATTCCCCCTGATTACTATGTGTATATATGTGTCCTCTGGTTCCCCATTCCCCCTGATTACTATGTTTATATATGTGTCCCCTGGTTCCCACTGATTACTATGTGTATATATGTGTCCTCTGGTTCCCCATTCCCCCTGATTAGTATGTGTATATATGTGTCCCCTGGTTCCCCCTGATTACTATGTGTATATATGTGTCCCCTGGTTCCCCCTGATTACTATGTGTATATATGTGTCCCCTGGTTCCCCCTGATTACTATGTGTATATATGTGTCCTCTGGTTCCCCCTGATTACTATGTGTATATATGTGTCCTCTGGTTCCCATTCCCCCTGATTACTATGTGCATATATTTGTCCTCTGGTTCCCATTCCCCCTGATTACTATGTGTATATATGTGTCCTCTGGTTCCCCCTGATTACTATGTGTATATATGTGTCCCCTGGTTCCCATTCCCCTGATTACTATGTGTATATATGTGTCCTCTGGTTCCCATTTCCCCCTGATTACTATGTGTATATATGTGTCCCCTGGTTCCCCCTGATTACTATGTGTATAATATATGTGTCCTCTGGTTCCCCCTGATTACTATGTGTATATATGTGTCCTCTGGTTCCCATTCCCCCTGATTACTATGTGTATATATGTGTCCTCTGGTTCCCATTCCCCCTGATTACTATGTGTATATATGTGTCCTCTGGTTCCCATTTCCCCTGATTACTATGTGTATATATGTGTCCCCTGGTTCCCATTTCCCCCTGATTACTATGTGTATATATGTGTCCTCTGGTTCCCATTTCCCCCTAATTACTATGTGTATATATGTGTCCCCTGGTTCCCATTTCCCCTGATTACTATGTGTATATATGTGTCCTCTGGTTCCCCCTGATTACTATGTGTATATATGTGTCCTCTGGTTCCCATTCCCCCTGATTACTATGTGTATATATGTGTCCTCTGGTTCCCATTTCCCCTGATTACTATGTGTATATATGTGTCCCCTGGTTCCCATTTCCCCCTGATTACTATGTGTATATATGTGTCCTCTGGTTCCCATTTCCCCCTGATTACTATGTGTATATATGTGTCCCCTGGTTCCCCCTGATTACTATGTGTATATATGTGTCCTCTGGTTCCCATTCCCCCTGATTACTATGTGTATATATGTGTCCTCTGTTTCCCCCTGATTACTATGTGTATATATGTGTCCTCTGGTTCCCATTCCCCCTGATTACTATGTGTATATATGTGTCCCCTGGTTCCCCCTGATTACTATGTGTATATATGTGTCCTCTGGTTCCCATTCCCCCTGATTACTATGTGTATATATGTGTCCCCTGGTTCCCATTCCCCCTGATTACTATGTGTATATATGTGTCCTCTGGTTCCCTCTGATTATTATGTGTATATATGTGTCCTCTGGTTCCCATTCCCCCTGATTACTATGTGTATATATGTGTCCTCTGGTTCCCCCTGATTACTATGTGTATATATGTGTCCTCTGGTTCCCCCTGATTACTATGTGTATATATGTGTCCTCTGGTTCCCATTTCCCCCTGATTAGTGTGTGTATATATGTGTCCTCTGGTTCCCATTCCCCCTGATTACTATGTGTATATATGTGTCCTCTGGTTCCCATTTCCCCCTGGTTACTATGTGTATATATGTGTCCTCTGGTTCCCATTCCCCCTGATTACTATGTGTATATATGTGTCCTCTGGTTCTCATTCCCCCTGATTACTATGTGTATATATGTGTCCCCTGGTTCCCATTTCCCCTGATTAGTATGTGTATATATGTGTCCCCTGGTTCCCATTTCCCCTGATTAGTATGTGTATATATGTGTCCCCTGGTTCCCGTTCCCCCTGATTAGTATGTGTATATATGTGTCCCCTGGTTCCCATTTCCCCTGATTAGTATGTGTATATATGTGTCCTCTGGTTCCCCCTGATTACTATGTGTATATATGTGTCCTCTGGTTCCCCCTGATTAGTATGTGTATATATGTGTCCCCTGGTTCCCATTCCCCCTGATTACTATGTGTATATATGTGTCCCCTGGTTCCCATTTCCCCTGATTAGTATGTGTATATATGTGTCCTCTGGTTCCCCCTGATTACTATGTGTATATATGTGTCCTCTGGTTCCCCCTGATTAGTATGTGTATATATGTGCCCTCTGGTTCCCATTTCCCCCTGATTACTATGTGTATATATGTGTCCCCTGGTTCCCCCTGATTACTATGTGTATATATGTGTCCCCTGGTTCCCCCTGATTACTATGTGTATATATGTGTCCCCTGGTTCCCATTCCCCCTGATTACTATGTGTATATATGTGTCCTCTGGTTCCCCCTGATTACTATGTGTATATATGTGTCCTCTGGTTCCCCCTGATTAGTATGTGTATATATGTGTCCCCTGGTTCCCATTCCCCCTGATTACTATGTGTATATATGTGTCCCCTGGTTCCCCCTGATTACTATGTGTATATATGTGTCCTCTGGTTCCCCCTGATTAGTATGTGTATATATGTGTCCACTGGTTCCCATTCCCCCTGATTACTATGTGTATATATGTGTCCCCTGGTTCCCCCTGATTAAGATGTGTATATATGTGTCCCCTGGTTCCCATTCCCCCTGATTACTATGTGTATATATGTGTCCTCTGGTTCCCCATTCCCCCTGATTACTATGTGTATATATGTGTCCCCTGGTTCCCATTTCCCCTGATTAGTATGTGTATATATGTGTCCTCTGGTTCCCCCTGATTACTATGTGTATATATGTGTCCTCTGGTTCCCCCTGATTAGTATGTGTATATATGTGCCCTCTGGTTCCCATTTCCCCCTGATTACTATGTGTATATATGTGTCCCCTGGTTCCCCCTGATTACTATGTGTATATATGTGTCCCCTGGTTCCCCCTGATTACTATGTGTATATATGTGTCCCCTGGTTCCCATTCCCCCTGATTACTATGTGTATATATGTGTCCTCTGGTTCCCCCTGATTACTATGTGTATATATGTGTCCTCTGGTTCCCCCTGATTAGTATGTGTATATATGTGTCCCCTGGTTCCCATTCCCCCTGATTACTATGTGTATATATGTGTCCCCTGGTTCCCCCTGATTACTATGTGTATATATGTGTCCTCTGGTTCCCCCTGATTAGTATGTGTATATATGTGTCCACTGGTTCCCATTCCCCCTGATTACTATGTGTATATATGTGTCCCCTGGTTCCCCCTGATTAAGATGTGTATATATGTGTCCCCTGGTTCCCATTCCCCCTGATTACTATGTGTATATATGTGTCCTCTGGTTCCCCATTCCCCCTGATTACTATGTTTATATATGTGTCCCCTGGTTCCCACTGATTACTATGTGTATATATGTGTCCTCTGGTTCCCCATTCCCCCTGATTAGTATGTGTATATATGTGTCCCCTGGTTCCCCCTGATTACTATGTGTATATATGTGTCCCCTGGTTCCCCCTGATTACTATGTGTATATATGTGTCCCCTGGTTCCCCCTGATTACTATGTGTATATATGTGTCCTCTGGTTCCCCCTGATTACTATGTGTATATATGTGTCCTCTGGTTCCCATTCCCCCTGATTACTATGTGCATATATTTGTCCTCTGGTTCCCATTCCCCCTGATTACTATGTGTATATATGTGTCCTCTGGTTCCCCCTGATTACTATGTGTATATATGTGTCCCCTGGTTCCCATTCCCCCTGAATAGTATGTGTATATATGTGTCCTCTGGTTCCCATTCCCCCTGATTAGTATGTGTATATATGTGTCCTCTGGTTCCCCCTGATTAGTATGTGTAAATATGTGTCCTCTGGTTCCACATTTCCCCTGATTACTATGTGTATATATGTGTCCTCTGGTTCCCCCTGATTACTATGTGTATATATGTGTCGTCTGGTTCCCCCTGATTAGTATGTGTATATATGTGTCCCCTGGTTCCCCCTGATTACTATGCGTATATATGTGTCCTCTGGTTCCCCCTGATTAGTATGTGTATATATGTGTCCCCTGGTTCCCCCTGATTGCTATGTGTATATATGTGTCCTCTGGTTCCCATTTCCCCTGATTACTATGTGTATATATGTGTCCTCTGGTTCCCATTTCCCCCTGATTACTATGTGTATATATGTGTCCCCTGGTTCCCCCTGATTACTATGTGTATAATATATGTGTCCTCTGGTTCCCCCTGATTACTATGTGTATATATGTGTCCTCTGGTTCCCATTCCCCCTGATTACTATGTGTATATATGTGTCCTTGGGTTCCCATTCCCCCTGATTACTATGTGTATATATGTGTCCTCTGGTTCCCATTTCCCCTGATTACTATGTGTATATATGTGTCCCCTGGTTCCCATTTCCCCCTGATTACTATGTGTATATATGTGTCCCCTGGTTCCCATTTCCCCTGATTACTATGTGTATATATGTGTCCTCTCGTTCCCCCTGATTACTATGTGTATATATGTGTCCTCTGGTTCCCATTCCCCCTGATTACTATGTGTATATATGTGTCCTCTGGTTCCCATTCCCCCTGATTACTATGTGTATATATGTGTCCTCTGGTTCCCATTCCCCCTGATTACTATGTGTATATATGTGTCCTCTGGTTCCCCCTGATTACTATGTGTATATATGTGTCCTCTGGTTCCACATTTCCCCTGATTACTATGTGTATATATGTGTCCTCTGGTTCCCCCTGATTAGTATGTGTATATATGTGTCCCCTGGTTCCCCCTGATTACTATGTGTATATATGTGTCCTCTGGTTCCCCCTGATTAGTATGTGTATATATGTGTCCCCTGGTTCCCATTCCCCCTGATTACTATGTGTATATATGTGTCCTCTGGTTCCCATTTCCCCTGATTACTATGTGTATATATGTGTCCTCTGGTTCCCATTTCCCCCTGATTACTATGTGTATATATGTGTCCCCTGGTTCCCCCTGATTACTATGTGTATAATATATGTGTCCTCTGGTTCCCCCTGATTACTATGTGTATATATGTGTCCTCTGGTTCCCATTCCCCCTGATTACTATGTGTATATATGTGTCCTCTGGTTCCCATTCCCCCTGATTACTATGTGTATATATGTGTCCTCTGGTTCCCATTTCCCCTGATTACTATGTGTATATATGTGTCCCTTGGTTCCCATTTCCCCCTGATTACTATGTGTATATATGTGTCCTCTGGTTCCCATTTCCCCCTAATTACTATGTGTATATATGTGTCCCCTGGTTCCCATTTCCCCTGATTACTATGTGTATATATGTGTCCTCTGGTTCCCCCTGATTACTATGTGTATATATGTGTCCTCTGGTTCCACATTTCCCCTGATTACTATGTGTATATATGTGTCCTCTGGTTCCCCCTGATTAGTATGTGTATATATGTGTCCCCTGGTTCCCCCTGATTACTATGTGTATATATGTGTCCTCTGGTTCCCCCTGATTAGTATGTGTATATATGTGTCCCCTGGTTCCCATTCCCCCTGATTACTATGTGTATATATGTGTCCTCTGGTTCCCATTCCCCCTGATTACTATGTGTATATATGTGTCCTCTGGTTCCCATTCCCCCTGATTACTATGTGTATATATGTGTCCTCTGGTTCCCATTCCCCCTGATTACTATGTGTATATATGTGTCCTCTGGTTCCCCCTGATTACTATGTGTATATATGTGTCCTCTGGTTCCACATTTCCCCTGATTACTATGTGTATATATGTGTCCTCTGGTTCCCCCTGATTAGTATGTGTATATATGTGTCCCCTGGTTCCCCCTGATTACTATGTGTATATATGTGTCCTCTGGTTCCCCCTGATTAGTATGTGTATATATGTGTCCCCTGGTTCCCATTCCCCCTGATTACTATGTGTATATATGTGTCCTCTGGTTCCCATTTCCCCTGATTACTATGTGTATATATGTGTCCTCTGGTTCCCATTTCCCCCTGATTACTATGTGTATATATGTGTCCCCTGGTTCCCCCTGATTACTATGTGTATAATATATGTGTCCTCTGGTTCCCCCTGATTACTATGTGTATATATGTGTCCTCTGGTTCCCATTCCCCCTGATTACTATGTGTATATATGTGTCCTCTGGTTCCCATTCCCCCTGATTACTATGTGTATATATGTGTCCTCTGGTTCCCATTTCCCCTGATTACTATGTGTATATATGTGTCCCCTGGTTCCCATTTCCCCCTGATTACTATGTGTATATATGTGTCCTCTGGTTCCCATTTCCCCCTAATTACTATGTGTATATATGTGTCCCCTGGTTCCCATTTCCCCTGATTACTATGTGTATATATGTGTCCTCTGGTTCCCCCTGATTACTATGTGTATATATGTGTCCTCTGGTTCCCATTCCCCCTGATTACTATGTGTATATATGTGTCCTCTGGTTCCCATTTCCCCTGATTACTATGTGTATATATGTGTCCCCTGGTTCCCATTTCCCCCTGATTACTATGTGTATATATGTGTCCTCTGGTTCCCATTTCCCCCTGATTACTATGTGTATATATGTGTCCCCTGGTTCCCCCTGATTACTATGTGTATATATGTGTCCTCTGGTTCCCATTCCCCCTGATTACTATGTGTATATATGTGTCCTCTGTTTCCCCCTGATTACTATGTGTATATATGTGTCCTCTGGTTCCCATTCCCCCTGATTACTATGTGTATATATGTGTCCCCTGGTTCCCCCTGATTACTATGTGTATATATGTGTCCTCTGGTTCCCATTCCCCCTGATTACTATGTGTATATATGTGTCCCCTGGTTCCCATTCCCCCTGATTACTATGTGTATATATGTGTCCTCTGGTTCCCTCTGATTATTATGTGTATATATGTGTCCTCTGGTTCCCATTCCCCCTGATTACTATGTGTATATATGTGTCCTCTGGTTCCCCCTGATTACTATGTGTATATATGTGTCCTCTGGTTCCCCCTGATTACTATGTGTATATATGTGTCCTCTGGTTCCCATTTCCCCCTGATTAGTGTGTGTATATATGTGTCCTCTGGTTCCCATTCCCCCTGATTACTATGTGTATATATGTGTCCTCTGGTTCCCATTTCCCCCTGGTTACTATGTGTATATATGTGTCCTCTGGTTCCCATTCCCCCTGATTACTATGTGTATATATGTGTCCTCTGGTTCTCATTCCCCCTGATTACTATGTGTATATATGTGTCCCCTGGTTCCCATTTCCCCTGATTAGTATGTGTATATATGTGTCCCCTGGTTCCCATTTCCCCTGATTAGTATGTGTATATATGTGTCCCCTGGTTCCCGTTCCCCCTGATTAGTATGTGTATATATGTGTCCCCTGGTTCCCATTTCCCCTGATTAGTATGTGTATATATGTGTACTCTGGTTCCCCCTGATTACTATGTGTATATATGTGTCCTCTGGTTCCCCCTGATTAGTATGTGTATATATGTGTCCCCTGGTTCCCATTCCCCCTGATTACTATGTGTATATATGTGTCCCCTGGTTCCCATTTCCCCTGATTAGTATGTGTATATATGTGTCCTCTGGTTCCCCCTGATTACTATGTGTATATATGTGTCCTCTGGTTCCCCCTGATTAGTATGTGTATATATGTGCCCTCTGGTTCCCATTTCCCCCTGATTACTATGTGTATATATGTGTCCCCTGGTTCCCCCTGATTACTATGTGTATATATGTGTCCCCTGGTTCCCCCTGATTACTATGTGTATATATGTGTCCCCTGGTTCCCATTCCCCCTGATTACTATGTGTATATATGTGTCCTCTGGTTCCCCCTGATTACTATGTGTATATATGTGTCCTCTGGTTCCCCCTGATTAGTATGTGTATATATGTGTCCCCTGGTTCCCATTCCCCCTGATTACTATGTGTATATATGTGTCCCCTGGTTCCCCCTGATTACTATGTGTATATATGTGTCCTCTGGTTCCCCCTGATTAGTATGTGTATATATGTGTCCACTGGTTCCCATTCCCCCTGATTACTATGTGTATATATGTGTCCCCTGGTTCCCCCTGATTAAGATGTGTATATATGTGTCCCCTGGTTCCCATTCCCCCTGATTACTATGTGTATATATGTGTCCTCTGGTTCCCCATTCCCCCTGATTACTATGTTTATATATGTGTCCCCTGGTTCCCACTGATTACTATGTGTATATATGTGTCCTCTGGTTCCCCATTCCCCCTGATTAGTATGTGTATATATGTGTCCCCTGGTTCCCCCTGATTACTATGTGTATATATGTGTCCCCTGGTTCCCCCTGATTACTATGTGTATATATGTGTCCCCTGGTTCCCCCTGATTACTATGTGTATATATGTGTCCTCTGGTTCCCCCTGATTACTATGTGTATATATGTGTCCTCTGGTTCCCATTCCCCCTGATTACTATGTGCATATATTTGTCCTCTGGTTCCCATTCCCCCTGATTACTATGTGTATATATGTGTCCTCTGGTTCCCCCTGATTACTATGTGTATATATGTGTCCTCTGGTTCCCATTCCCCCTGATTACTATGTGTATATATGTGTCCTCTGGTTCCCCCTGATTACTATGTGTATATATGTGTCCTCTGGTTCCCATTCCCCCTGATTACTATGTGTATATATGTGTCCCCTGGTTCCCATTTCCCCCTGATTACTATGTGTATATATGTGTCCTCTGGTTCCCATTCCCCCTGATTAGTATGTGTATATATGTGTCCCCTGGTTCCCATTTCCCCCTGATTACTATGTGTATATATGTGTCCTCTGGTTCCCATTCCCCCTGATTACTATGTGTATATATGTGTCCCCTGGTTCCCATTTCCCCCTGATTACTATGTGTATATATGTGTCCTCTGGTTCCCATTCCCCCTGATTAGTATGTGTATATATGTGCCCTCTGTTCCCCATTGTCCTTGTCCATTACTGTCCCATGTCCGTTGGTCTCGTGAGTACCGTGTATTGTGCTCTTTTTGTTTACACCTCTCTGTTGTTTGTGTTGGGTGGAGTAAATAAAACCCCTAATACGTATTCCTGCGCCTGTCTTCAAATCATTATACAACGTGATAACAACAAACAGTAAGTATTCATGTTATTTACATTAAAACATTAACACACACACACACATATATATATATATATATATATATATATATATATATATATATTATATACAGCTATGGAAAAAATTAAGAGACCACTGCACATTTTTCTTAAATCAGCACCTCTACATGTATGACAGCCATTCCATTCCAGTGTCTGTTGAATTCCAACACAAGCACACCTCATTCTACTGAATTAGGTACTGATTAGGTGATCATCTGAACCAAATCTTATTTAACGAGGAAAAGTATAAAAACCACTGCTGTGGTCATCACTATCCTCTTGCAATAGGACCAGCTGGATGGCAAAAACAGTGCTAATAGTACCTCAAAAGTAATATTAATCTAAAAATAACTATTGACCATGCCAAAAGAGTTGAAAAGGAAAGTTTTGAGTGAGGAAAAGAAGGGTTCAATTCTGGCTTTACTGGCAGAGGGATACAGTGAGCGTCAGGTTGCTTCCATCCTTAAAATTTGAAAGAAGGTCAAGCAGCAGACATTGGGGACAACAAAGCTACAGACCGGCAGAGGGCGAAAACGACTCTACTGACCGGGATGACCGCCAACTCATTCGAATGTCACTCAACAACCGTAGGATGACATCAAGTGACCTACAAAAAGAATGGCAAACGGAAGCTGAGGTGAAGTGCACGGCGAGGTTGGTTCGAAACAGGCTCCTAGGGGCAGGGCTGAAGTTGTGCAAAGCTAGAAAAAAGCCCTTCATCAATGAGAAGCAAAGAAGAGCCAGGCTGAGGTTTGCAAAATACCATTAGGATTGGACCGTAGAGGACTGGAGTAAGGTCATCTTCTCTGATGAGTCCAATTTTCAGCTTTGCCCAACACCTGGTCGTCTAATGGTTAGACGGAGACCTGGAGAGGCCTACAAGCCACAGTGTCTCGCACCCACTGTGATATTTGGTGGAGGATCGGTGTTGATCTGGGGGTCCTTCAGCAAGGCTGGAATCGGGCAGATTTGTCTTTGTGAAGGACGCATGAATCAAGCCCTGGAAGGTTGTCCTGGAAGAAAACTTGCTTCCTTTTGCTCTGACATTGTTCCCCAACTCTGAGGATTGGTTTTTCCAGCAGGACAATGCGCCATGCCACACAGCCAGGTCAATCAAGGTGTGGATGGAGGACCACCAGATCAAGACCCTGTCATAGCCAGCCCAATCTCCAGACCTGAACCCCATTGAAAACTTCTGGAATGTGATCAAGAGGAAGATGGATGGTCACAAGCCATCAAACAAAGCCGAGCTGCTTGAATTTTTGCGCCAGGAGTGGCATAAAGTCACCCAACATCAATGTGAAAGACTGGTGGAGAGCATGCCAAGATGCATGAAAGCTGTGATTGAAAATCAGGGTTATTCCACCAAATATTGATTTCTGAACTCTTCCTAAGTTAAAACATTAGTATTGTATTGTTTAAAAATGAACATGAACTTATTTTCTTTGCATTATTCGAGGTCTGACAACACTGCATATTTTTTTGTTATTTTGACCAGTTGTCCTTTTCTGCTAATAAATGCTCTAAATGACAATATTTTTATTTGGAATTTGGGAGAAATGTTGTCAGTAGTTTATAGAATAAAACAAAAATCTTATTTTTACCCAAACACATACCTATAAATAGTAAAACCAGAGAAACTGATAATTTTGCAGTGGTCTCTTAATTTTTTCCGCAGCTATATATACTGTACATGGTTCTAACCACGAGTCTATATATATGTACAGTACCAGTCAAAAGTTTGGACACACCTACTCATTCAAGGGTTTTTCTTAATTTTCACTATTTTTTACATTGTAGAATAATAGTGAAGACATCAAAACAATGAAATAAGACATATGGAATCATGTAGTAACCAAAACAGTATCAAACAAATCAAAATATATTTTTGAGATTCTTCAAACAGCCACCCTTTACCTTGATGACAGCTTTGCACAGTCTTGGCATTCTCTCAACCAGCTTCATGAGGAATGCTTTTCCGACAGTCTTGAAGGAGTTCCCACATATGCTGAGCACTTGTTGGCTGCTTTCCCTTCACTCTGCCGTCCGACTCATCCCAAACCATCTCAATTGGGTTGAGGTTGGGGGATTGTAGAGGCCAGGTCATCTGATGCAGCACTCCATCACTCTCCTTCTTGGTAAAATAGCCCTTACACAGCCTGGAGGTGTGTTGGGTCATTGTCCTGTTGAAAAACAAATGATAGTCCCACTAAGCCCAAACCAGATGGGATGGCGTATCACTGCAGAATGCTGTGTTATCCATGCTGGTTAAGTGTGCCTTGAATTCTAAATAAATCACAGACAGTGTCACCACCCCCACACCATAACACCTCCTCCTCCATGCTTTACGGTGGGAGCTACACGTGGAGATCATCCGTTCACCCACACCGCGTCTCACAAAGACACGGCGGTTTGAACCAAAAATCTCAAATTTGGACTCCAGACCAAAGG
>NW_028159427.1:157500-175000 GCF_964263955.1 Coregonus lavaretus
GTCACATGATCTCAGTATATATACACCTGTTCTGAAAGGCCCCAGAGTCTGCAACACCACTAAGCAAGGGGAACCACCAAGCAAGCGGCACCATGAAGACCAAGGAGCTCTCCAAACAGTTCAGGGACAAAGTTGTGGAGAAGTACAGATCAGGGTTGGGTTATAAAAAAATATATGAAACTTTGAACATCCCACGGAGCACCATTAAATCCATTATTAAAAAAATTGAAAGAATATGGCACCACAACAAACCTGCCAAGAGTGGGCCGCCCTCCAAAACTCATGGACCAGGCAAGGAGGGCATTAATCAGAGAGGCAACAAAGAGACCAAAGATAACCCTGAAGGAGCTGCAAAGCTCCACAGCGGAGATTGGAGTATCTGTCCATAGGACCACTTTAAGTCGTACATTCCACAGAGCTGGGCTTTACGGTCGAGTGGCCAGAAAAAAGCCATTGCTTAAAGAAATAAATAAGCAAACACGTTTGGTGTTCGCCAAATCGCATGTGGGAGACTCCCCAAACATACATTCCAGAGATTTGAGACTGGGACGGAGGTTCACCTTCCAGCAGGACAATGACCCTAAGCATACTGCTAAAGCAACACTCGAGTGGTTTAAGGGGAAACATTTAAATGTCTTGGAATGGCCTAGTCAAAGCCCAGACCTCAATCCAATTGATGCAGCAGTTTTGCCTTGAATAATGGGCAAAAATCCCAGTGGCTAGATGTGCCAAGCTTATAGAGACATACCCCAAGAGACTTGCAGCTGTAATTGCTGCAAAAGGTGGCTCTACAAAGTATTCACTTTGGAGTGGTTGAATAGTTATGCACGCTCAAGTTTTCTTGTTTGTTTCACAATAAAAAATATTTTGCATCTTCAAAGTGGTAGGCATGCTGTGTAAATCAAATGATACAAACCCCCCAAAAATCAATTTTAATTCCAGGTTGTAAGGCAACAAAATAGGAGATACAGGTCATTTTAGACAGAGACAGGAGATACAGGTCATGAATATGAGTATTAAATTATATTATTAAATTATTAAATTATGTAAAAGAACATGGCGTAAAAACAACATGTAACTTATCGTAGCAGTGTGTCTGTGTTTGTGTGTGTGTGTGTGTGTGTGTTTGTGTGATAACGGGGTGCAACTTTACCGTAACAGTGTGTGAGATGAGTAGAACTCCTAGTAGCAATATTGTCAACGCTGTCTTCTTCCCCATGGTGACTCCTGACGGACTAACCAACTCGCCTTCTTCAATACACAATATGGACCAACACACTATCTCTGGAACATGGATCATTAATCAATCATTACCCTCATCTGTCAATGTGGACCGACCAACAAACACACACACACACACACACACACACACACTGCAATACACACAGAGTGAGTGTGTGTGTGTGTGTTCGGGAAGTCCAGCCCAGTTGTTCCAGTAATTGACGGAAAAGTGTGTTTCAACACTCAACTAGACGCACGCACGCACACACACACACACACACACACACACACACACACACACACACACACACACACACACACACACACACACACACACACACACACACACACACACACACACACACACACACACACACACACACACACACACCCAGCCACTCTCAGCTCATGCTGTCTGCCTTCCTCTGCATTCGTTCCAAACGTTCAAAATGTAAAGCTGTAACTTAAGCTGAAGTCAAAAAAAATTATGCAAAGCAATGACACGACTAGGGGATCCACTGGGATCCACTGCACGACTAGGGGATCCACTGGGATCCACTGCACGACTAGGGGATCCACTGCACGACTAGGGGATCCACTGCACGACTAGTGGATCCACTGCACGACTAGGGGATCCACTGCATGACTAGTGGATCCACTGCACGACTAGGGGATCCACTGCACGACTAGGGGATCCACTGCACGACTAGGGGATCCACTGCACGACTAGTGGATCCACTACACGACTAGGGGATCCACTGCACGACTAGGGGATATCCTCTGTAATCGGTGTGTTTGGTGTGTGTGTGTGTGTGTGTGTGGACGTGTTTAACTATACATGAAGACCAGAAGTCCCCACAAGGATAATAAATTAACAGAAATTTGACCAACTGGGGACATTTTGTTGGTCCCCACGATGTCAAATGCTATCTAGAGGGTTTAGGGTTAAGGTTAGAATTAGGTTTAGGGTTAGGGCTAGGAGCTAGGGTTAGGTTTAGGGTTAGGAGCTAGGGTTAGGTTTAGGGCTAGGAGCTAGGGTTAGGTTTAGGGCTAGGAGCTAGGGTTAGCTTTAGGGTTAGGAGATATGGTTAGGTTTTGTGTTAGGGTTTGGAGCTAGGGTTAGGTTTAGGGTTAGGGTTTGGAGCTAGGGTTAGGTTCAGGGTTAGGGTTTGGAGCTAGGGTTAGGGTTTCAGGTTAAGGTTGGGTTTAGGTTAGGATAAATAGGATTTTGAATCGGACTGAATTTTGTGTCCCCTCAAGGTTAGACTGTGTGTGTGTGTGTGTGTGTGTGTGTGTGTGTGTGTGTGTGTGTGTGTGTGTGAGAGAGAGAGAGAGAGAGAGAGAGAGAGAGAGAGTCACCTCTAGCTCTGACCGTGTTAATGATTAAATACGTTGCAACATGATAGACAGATTTAGACAAACATTTAGTCAGATAGACAATGCAGCGCCCAAACAGTATGTAACTAGAGGGTTAGAGAGAGGTTAGGGGTTAGGGGTTAGGGGTTAGGGTCAGAGAGAGAGTCTGTAACTTACTGTAGAGGTTAGGGGTTAGGGTCAGAGAGACCGTCTGTAACTTACTGTAGAGGTTAGGGGTTAGGGTCAGAGAGACCGTCTGTAACTTACTGTAGAGGTTAGGGGTTAGGGTCAGAGAGAGAGTCTGTAACTTACTGTAGAGGTTAGGGGTTAGGGTCAGAGAGACCGTCTGTAACTTACTGTAGAGGTTAGGGGTTAGGGTCAGAGAGACCGTCTGTAACTTACTGTAGAGGTTAGGGGTTAGGGTCAGAGAGATAGTCTGTAACTTACTGTAGAGGTTAGGGGTTAGGGTCAGAGAGACCGTCTGTAACTTACTGTAGAGGTTAGGGGTTAGGGTCAGAGAGACCGTCTGTAACTTACTGTAGAGGTTAGGGGTTAGGGTCAGAGAGACCGTCTGTAACTTACTGTAGAGGTTAGGGGTTAGGGTCAGAGAGAGGGTCTGTAAGTTACTGTAGAGGTTAGGGGTTAGGGTCAGAGAGAGAGTCTGTAACTTACTGTAGAGGTTAGGGGTTAGGGTCAGAGAGACCGTCTGTAACTTACTGTAGAGGTTAGGGGTTAGGGTTACAGACGGTCTCTCTGACCCTAACCCCTAACCTCTACAGTAAGTTACAGACTCTCTCTCTGACCCTAAAGTTACAGACGGTCTCTCTGACCCTAACCCCTAACCTCTACAGTAAGTTACAGTCGGTCTCTCTGACCCTAACCCCTAACCTCTACAGTAAGTTACAGACGGTCTCTCTGACCCTAACCCCTAACCTCTACAGTAAGTTACAGACTCTCTCTATGACATTAACCCCTAACCTCTAAAGTAAGTTACAGACTCTCTCTCTGATCCTAACCCCTAACCTCTACAGTAAGTTACAGACGGTCTCTCTGACCCTAACCCCTAACCTCTACAGTAAGTTACAGACTCTCTCTCTGACCCTAACCCCTAACCTCTACAGTAAGTTACAGACGGTCTCTCTGACCCTAACCCTTAACATCTACAGTAAGTTACAGACGGTCTCTCTGACCTTAACCCCTAACCTCTAAAGTAAGTTACAGACGGTCTCTCTGACCCTAACCCCTAACCTCTACAGTAAGTTACAGACGGTCTCTCTGACCCTAACACCTAACCTCTACAGTAAGTTACTGACGGTCTCTCTGACCCTAACCCCTAACCTCTACAGTAAGTTACAGACGGTCTCTCTGACACTAACCCCTAACCTCTACAGTAAGTTACAGACGGTCTCTCTGACCCTAACCCCTAACCTCTACAGTAAGTTAGAGACGGTCTCTCTGACCCTAACCCCTAACCTCTACAGTAAGTTACAGACGGTCTCTCTGACCCTAACCCCTAACCTCTACAGTAAGTTACAGACGGTCTCTCTGACCCTAACCCCTAACCTCTACAGTAAGTTACAGACAGTCTCTCTGACCCTAACCCCTAACCTCTACAGTAAGTTACAGACGGTCTCTCTGACCCTAACCCCTAACCTCTACAGTAAGTTACAGACGGTCTCTCTGACCCTAACCCCTAACCACTACAGTAAGTTAAAGACTCTCTCTGACCCTAACACCTAACCTCTACAGTAAGTTACAGACGGTCTCTCTGACCCTAACCCCTAACCTCTACAGTAAGTTACAGATTGTCTCTCTGACCCTAACCCCTAACCTCTACAGTAAGTTACAGACGGTCTCTCTGTCCCTAACCCCTAACCTCTACAGTAAGTTACAGACGGTCTCTCTGACCCTAACCCCTAACCTCTACAGTAAGTTACAGACGGTCTCTCTGACCCTAACCCCTAACCTCTACAGTAAGTTACAGACTCTCTCTCTGACCCTAACCCCTAACCTCTACAGTAAGTTACAGACGGTCTCTCTGACCCTAACCCCTAACCACTACAGTAAGTTACAGACTCTCTCTCTGACCCTAACACCTAACCTCTACAGTAAGTTACAGACGGTCTCTCTGACCCTAACCCCTAACCTCTACAGTAAGTTACAGATGGTCTCTCTGACCCTAACCCCTAACCTCTACAGTAAGTTACAGACGGTCTCTCTGACCCTAACCCCTAACCTCTACAGTAAGTTACAGACTCTCTCTCTGACCCTAACCCTTAACCTCTACAGTAAGTTACATACTCTCTCTCTGACCCTAACCCCTAACCTCTACAGTAAGTTACAGATGGTCTCTCTGACCCTAACCCCTAACCTCAACAGTAAGTTACAGACGGTCTCTCTGACCCTAACCCCTAACCTCTACAATAAGTTACAGACGGTCTCTCTGACCCTAACCCCTAACCTCTACAGTAAGTTACAGACGGTCTCTCTGACCCTAACCCCTAACCTCTACAGTAAGTTACAGACGGTCTCTCTGACCCTAACCCCTAACCTCTACAGTAAGTTACAGACGGTCTCTCTGACCCTAACCCCTAGCCTCTACAGTAAGTTACAGACGGTCTCTCTGACCCTAACCCCTAACCTCTACAGTAAGTTACAGACGGTCTCTCTGACCCTAACCCCTAACCTCTACAGTAAGTTACAGACGGTCTCTCTGACCCTAACCCCTAACCTCTACAGTAAGTTACAGACGGTCTCTCTGACCCTAAAACCTAACCTCTACAGTAAGTTACAGACGGTCTCTCTGACCCTAACCCCTAACCTCTACAGTAAGTTACAGACGGTCTCTCTGACCCTAACCCCTAACCTCTACAGTAAGTTACAGACGGTCTCTCTGACCCTAACCCCTAACCTCTACAGTAAGTTACAGACGGTCTCTCTGACCCTAACCCCTAACCTCTACAGTAAGTTACAGACGGTCTCTCTGACCCTAACCCCTAACCTCTACAGTAAGTTACAGACTCTCTCTCTGACCCTAACCCCTAACCTCTACAGTAAGTTACAGACGGTCTCTCTGACCCTAACCCCTAACCTCTACAGTAAGTTAAAGACTCTCTCTCTGACCCTAACCCCTAACCTCTACAGTAAGTTACAGACGGTCTCTCTGACCCTAACCCCTAACCTCTACAGTAAGTTACAGACTCTCTCTCTGACCCTAACCCCTAACCCCTACAGTAAGTTACAGACGGTCTCTCTGACCCTAACCCCTAACCTCTACAGTAAGTTACAGACTCTCTCTCTGACCCTAACCCCTAACCTCTACAGTAAGTTACAGACGGTCTCTCTGACCCTAACCCCTAACCTCTACAGTAAGTTACAGACGGTCTCTCTGACCCTAACCCAAACCTCTACAGTAAGTTACAGACGGTCTCTCTGACCCTAACCCCTAACCTCTACAGTAAGTTACAGACGGTCTCTCTGACCCTAACCCCTAACCTCTACAGTAAGTTACATACTCTCTCTCTGACCCTAACCCCTAACCTCTACAGTAAGTTACAGACGGTCTCTCTGACCCTAACCCCTAACCACTACAGTAAGTTACAGACTCTCTCTGACCCTAACACCTAACCTCTACAGTAAGTTACAGACGGTCTCTCTGACCCTAACACCTAACCTCTACAGTAAGTTACAGACGGTCTCTCTGACCCTAACCCTTAACCTCTACAGTAAGTTACAGATGGTCTCTCTGACCCTAACCCCTAACCTCTACAGTAAGTTACAGACGGTCTCTCTGACCCTAACCCCTAACCTCTACTGTAAGTTACAGACAGTCTCTCTGACCCTAACCCCTAACCTCTACAGTAAGTTACAGACGGTCTCTCTGACCCTAACCCCTAACCTCTACAGTAAGTTACAGACGGTCTCTCTGACCCTAACCCCTAACCTCTACAGTAAGTTACAGACGGTCTCTCTGACCCTAATCCCTAACCTCTACAGTAAATTACAGACTCTCTCTCTGACCCTAACCCCTAATCTCTACAGTAAGTTACAGACTCTCTCTCTGACCCTAACCCCTAACCTCTACAGTAAGTTACAGATGGTCTCTCTGACCCTAACCCCTAACCTCTACAGTAAATTACAGATGGTCTCTCTGACCCTAACCCCTAACCTCAACAGTAAGTTACAGACGGTCTCTCTGACCCTAACCCCTAACCTCTACAGTAAGTTACAGACGGTCTCTCTGACCCTAACCCCTAACCTCTACAGTAAGTTACAGACGGTCTCTCTGACCCTAACCCCTAACCTCTACAGTAAGTTACAGACTCTCTCTCTGACCCTAACCCCTAACCTCTACAGTAAGTTACAGACGGTCTCTCTGACCCTAACCCCTAACCTCTACAGTAAGTTACAGACTCTCTCTCTGACCCTAACCCCTAACCTCTACAGTAAGTTACAGACGGTCTCTCTGACCCTAACCCCTAACCTCAACAGTAAGTTACAGACGGTCTCTCTGACCCTAACCCCTAACCTCTACAGTAAGTTACAGACGGTCTCTCTGACCCTAACCCCTAACCTCTGCAGTAAGTTACAGACGGTCTCTCTGACCCTAACCCCTAACCTCTACAGTAAGTTACAGACAGTCTCTCTGACCCTAACCCCTAACCTCTACAGTAAGTTACAGACGGTCTCTCTGACCCTAACCCCTAACCTCAACAGTAAGTTACAGACTCTCTCTCTGACCCTAACCCCTAACCTCTACAGTAAGTTACAGACGGTCTCTCTGACCCTAACCCCTAACCACTACAGTAAGTTACAGACTCTCTCTGACCCTAACACCTAACCTCTACAGTAAGTTACAGACGGTCTCTCTGACCCTAACCCCTAACCTCTACAGTAAGTTACAGATGGTCTCTCTGACCCTAACCCCTAACCTCTACAGTAAGTTACAGACGGTCTCTCTGACCCTAACCCCTAACCTCTACAGTAAGTTACAGACGGTCTCTCTGACCCTAACCCCTAACCTCTACAGTAAGTTACAGACTCTCTCTCTGACCCTAACCCCTAACCTCTACAGTAAGTTACAGACGGTCTCTCTGACCCTAACCCCTAACCTCTACAGTAAGTTACAGACGGTCTCTCTGACCCTAACCCCTAACCTCTACAGTAAGTTACAGACGGTCTCTCTGACCCTAACCCCTAACCTCTACAGTAAGTTACAGACAGTCTCTCTGACCCTAACCCCTAACCTCTACAGTAAGTTACAGACGGTCTCTCTGACCCTAACCCCTAACCTCAACAGTAAGTTACAGACTCTCTCTCTGACCCTAACCCCTAACCTCTACAGTAAGTTACAGACGGTCTCTCTGACCCTAACCCCTAACCACTACAGTAAGTTACAGACTCTCTCTGACCCTAACACCTAACCTCTACAGTAAGTTACAGACGGTCTCTCTGACCCTAACCCCTAACCTCTACAGTAAGTTACAGATGGTCTCTCTGACCCTAACCCCTAACCTCTACAGTAAGTTACAGACGGTCTCTCTGACCCTAACCCCTAACCTCTACAGTAAGTTACAGACGGTCTCTCTGACCCTAACCCCTAACCTCTACAGTAAGTTACAGACTCTCTCTCTGACCCTAACCCCTAACCTCTACAGTAAGTTACAGACGGTCTCTCTGACCCTAACCCCTAACCTCTACAGTAAGTTACAGACGGTCTCTCTGACCCTAACCCCTAACCTCTACAGTAAGTTACAGACGGTCTCTCTGACCCTAACCCCTAACCTCTACAGTAAGTTACAGACTCTCTCTCTGACCCTAACCCCTAACCTCTACAGTAAGTTACAGACGGTCTCTCTGACCCTAACCCCTAACCTCTACAGTAAGTTAAAGACTCTCTCTCTGACCCTAACCCCTAACCTCTACAGTAAGTTACAGACGGTCTCTCTGACCCTAACCCCTAACCTCTACAGTAAGTTACAGACGGTCTCTCTGACCCTAACCCCTAACCTCTACAGCAAGTTACAGACGGTCTCTCTGACCCTAACCCCTAACCTCTACAGTAAGTTACAGACTCTCTCTCTGACCCTAACCCCTAACCTCTACAGTAAGTTACAGACGGTCTCTCTGACCCTAACCCCTAACCACTACAGTAAGTTACAGACTCTCTCTGACCCTAACACCTAACCTCTACAGTAAGTTACAGACGGTCTCTCTGACCCTAACCCCTAACCTCTACAGTAAGTTACAGATGGTCTCTCTGACCCTAACCCCTAACCTCTACAGTAAGTTACAGACGGTCTCTCTGACCCTAACCCCTAACCTCTACAGTAAGTTACAGACTCTCTCTCTGACCCTAACACTTAACCTCTACAGTAAGTTACATACTCTCTCTCTGACCCTAACCCCTAACCTCTACAGTAAGTTACAGATGGTCTCTCTGACCCTAACCCCTAACCTCAACAGTAAGTTACAGACGGTCTCTCTGACCCTAAACCCTAACCTCTACAGTAAGTTACAGACGGTCTCTCTGACCCTAACCCCTAACCTCTACAGTAAGTTACAGACGGTCTCTCTGACCCTAACCCCTAACCTCTACAGTAAGTTACAGACGGTCTCTCTGACCCTAACCCCTAACCTCTACAGTAAGTTACAGACGGTCTCTCTGACCCTAACCCCTAACCTCTACAGTAAGTTACAGACGGTCTCTCTGACCCTAACCCCTAACCTCTACAGTAAGTTACAGACGGTCTCTCTGACCCTAACTCCTAACCTCTACAGTAAGTTACAGACGGTCTCTCTGACCCTAAACCCTAACCTCTACAGTAAGTTACAGACGGTCTCTCTGACCCTAACCCCTAACCTCTACAGTAAGTTACAGACGGTCTCTCTGACCCTAACCCCTAACCTCTACAGTAAGTTACAGACGGTCTCTCTGACCCTAACCCCTAACCTCTACAGTAAGTTACAGACGGTCTCTCTGACCCTAACCCCTAACCTCTACAGTAAGTTACAGACGGTCTCTCTGACCCTAACCCCTAACCTCTACAGTAAGTTACAGACGGTCTCTCTGACCCTAATCCCTAACCTCTACAGTAAGTTACAGACTCTCTCTCTGACCCTAACCCCTAATCTCTACAGTAAGTTACAGACTCTCTCTCTGACCCTAACCTCTAACCTCTACAGTAAGTTACAGACTCTCTCTCTGACCCTAACCCCTAACCTCTACAGTAAGTTACAGATGGTCTCTCTGACCCTAACCCCTTACCTCAACAGTAAGTTACAGACGGTCTCTCTGACCCTAACCCCTAACCTCTACAGTAAGTTACAGACGGTCTCTCTGACCCTAACCCCTAACCTCTACAGTAAGTTACAGACGGTCTCTCTGACCCTAACCCCTAACCTCTACAGTAAGTTACAGACTCTCTCTCTGACCCTAACCCCTAACCCCTACAGTAAGTTACAGACGGTCTCTCTGACCCTAACCCCTAACCTCTACAGTAAGTTACAGACTCTCTCTCTGACCCTAACCCCTAACCTCTACAGTAAGTTACAGACGGTCTCTCTGACCCTAACCCCTAACCTCTACAGTAAGTTACAGACGGTCTCTCTGACCCTAACCCCTAACCTCTACAGTAAGTTACAGACTCTCTCTCTGACCCTAACCCTTAACCTCTACAGTAAGTTACATACTCTATCTCTGACCCTAACCCCTAACCTCTACAGTAAATTACAGATGGTCTCTCTGACCCTAACCCCTAACCTCTACAGTAAGTTACAGACGGTCTCTCTGACCCTAACCCCTAACCTCTACAGTAAGTTACAGACGGTCTCTCTGACCCTAACCCCTAACCTCTACTGTAAGTTACAGACGGTCTCTCTGACCCTAACCCCTAACCTCTACAGTAAGTTACAGACGGTCTCTCTGACCCTAACCCCTAACCTCTACAGTAAGTTACAGACGGTCTCTCTGACCCTAACCCCTAACCTCTACAGTAAGTTACAGACGGTCTCTCTGACCCTAACCCCTAACCTCTACAATAAGTTACAGACGGTCTCTCTGACCCTAACCCCTAACCTCTACAGTAAGTTACAGACTCTCTCTCTGACCCTAACCCCTAACCTCTACAGTAAGTTACAGACGGTCTCTCTGACCCTAACCCCTAACCTCTACAGTAAGTTACAGACGGTCTCTCTGACCCTAACCCCTAACCTCTACAGTAAGTTACAGACGGTCTCTCTGACCCTAATCCCTAACCTCTACAGTAAGTTACAGACTCTCTCTCTGACCCTAACCCCTAACCTCTACAGTAAGTTACAGACGGTCTCTCTGACCCTAACCCCTAACCTCTACAGTAAGTTACAGACGGTCTCTCTGACCCTAACCCCTAACCTCTACAGTAAGTTACAGACTCTCTCTCTGACCCTAACCCCTAACCTCTACAGTAAGTTACAGACGGTCTCTCTGACCCTAACCCCTAACCTCTACAGTAAGTTACAGACGGTCTCTCTGACCCTAATCCCTAACCTCTACAGTAAGTTACAGACTCTCTCTCTGACCCTAACCCCTAACCTCTACAGTAAGTTACAGACGGTCTCTCTGACCCTAACCCCTAACCTCTACAGTAAGTTACAGACGGTCTCTCTGACCCTAACCCCTAACCTCTACAGTAAGTTACAGACTCTCTCTCTGACCCTAACCCCTAACCTCTACAGTAAGTTACAGACGGTCTCTCTGACCCTAACCCCTAACCTCTACAGTAAGTTACAGACGGTCTCTCTGACCCTAACCCCTAACCTCTACAGTAAGTTACAGACGGTCTCTCTGACCCTAACCCCTAATCTCTACAGTAAGTTACAGACTCTCTCTCTGACCCTAACCCCTAACCTCTACAGTAAGTTACAGATGGTCTCTCTGACCCTAACCCCTAACCTCTACAGTAAATTACAGATGGTCTCTCTGACCCTAACCCCTAACCTCAACATTAAGTTACAGACGGTCTCTCTGACCCTAACCCCTAACCTCTACAGTAAGTTACAGACGGTCTCTCTGACCCTAACCCCTAACCTCTACAGTAAGTTACAGACGGTCTCTCTGACCCTAACCCCTAACCTCTACAGTAAGTTACAGACTCTCTCTCTGACCCTAACCCCTAACCTCTACAGTAAGTTACAGACGGTCTCTCTGACCCTAAACCCTAACCTCAACAGTAAGTTACAGACGGTCTCTCTGACCCTAACCCCTAACCTCTACAGTAAGTTACAGACGGTCTCTCTGACCCTAACCCCTAACCTCTGCAGTAAGTTACAGACGGTCTCTCTGACCCTAACCCCTAACCTCTACAGTAAGTTACAGACAGTCTCTCTGACCCTAACCCCTAACCTCTACAGTAAGTTACAGACGGTCTCTCTGACCCTAACCCCTAACCTCAACAGTAAGTTACAGACTCTCTCTCTGACCCTAACCCCTAACCTCTACAGTAAGTTACAGACGGTCTCTCTGACCCTAACCCCTAACCACTACAGTAAGTTACAGACTCTCTCTGACCCTAACACCTAACCTCTACAGTAAGTTACAGACGGTCTCTCTGACCCTAACCCCTAACCTCTACAGTAAGTTACAGATGGTCTCTCTGACCCTAACCCCTAACCTCTACAGTAAGTTACAGACGGTCTCTCTGACCCTAACCCCTAACCTCTACAGTAAGTTACAGACTCTCTCTCTGACCCTAACCCTTAACCTCTACAGTAAGTTACATACTCTCTCTCTGACCCTAACCCCTAACCTCTACAGTAAGTTACAGATGGTCTCTCTGACCCTAACCCCTAACCTCTACAGTAAGTTACAGACGGTCTCTCTGACCCTAACCCCTAACCTCTACAGTAAGTTACAGACGGTCTCTCTGACCCTAACCCCTAACCTCTACAGTAAGTTACAGACTCTCTCTCTGACCCTAACCCTTAACCTCTACAGTAAGTTACAGACTCTCTCTCTGACCCTAACCCCTAACCTCTACAGTAAGTTACAGATGGTCTCTCTGACCCTAACCCCTAACCTCAACAGTAAGTTACAGACGGTCTCTCTGACCCTAACCCCTAACCTCTACAGTAAGTTACAGACTCTCTCTCTGACCCTAACCCCTAACCTCTACAGTAAGTTACAGACGGTCTCTCTGACCCTAACCCCTAACCTCTACAGTAAGTTACAGACGGTCTCTCTGACCCTAACCCCTAACCTCTACAGTAAGTTACAGACTCTCTCTCTGACCCTAACCCTTAACCTCTACAGTAAGTTACATACTCTATCTCTGACCCTAACCCCTAACCTCTACAGTAAATTACAGATGGTCTCTCTGACCCTAACCCCTAACCTCTACAGTAAGTTACAGACGGTCTCTCTGACCCTAACCCCTAACCTCTACAGTAAGTTACAGACGGTCTCTCTGACCCTAACCCCTAACCTCTACTGTAAGTTACAGACGGTCTCTCTGACCCTAACCCCTAACCTCTACAGTAAGTTACAGATGGTCTCTCTGACCCTAACCCCTAACCTCTACAGTAAGTTACAGACGGTCTCTCTGACCCTAACCCCTAACCTCTACAGTAAGTTACAGACGGTCTCTCTGACCCTAACCCCTAACCTCTACAATAAGTTACAGACGGTCTCTCTGACCCTAACCCCTAACCTCTACAGTAAGTTACAGACTCTCTCTCTGACCCTAACCCCTAACCTCTACAGTAAGTTACAGACGGTCTCTCTGACCCTAACCCCTAACCTCTACAGTAAGTTACAGACGGTCTCTCTGACCCTAACCCCTAACCTCTACAGTAAGTTACAGACGGTCTCTCTGACCCTAATCCCTAACCTCTACAGTAAGTTACAGACTCTCTCTCTGACCCTAACCCCTAACCTCTACAGTAAGTTACAGACGGTCTCTCTGACCCTAACCCCTAACCTCTACAGTAAGTTACAGACGGTCTCTCTGACCCTAACCCCTAACCTCTACAGTAAGTTACAGACTCTCTCTCTGACCCTAACCCCTAACCTCTACAGTAAGTTACAGACGGTCTCTCTGACCCTAACCCCTAACCTCTACAGTAAGTTACAGACGGTCTCTCTGACCCTAATCCCTAACCTCTACAGTAAGTTACAGACTCTCTCTCTGACCCTAACCCCTAACCTCTACAGTAAGTTACAGACGGTCTCTCTGACCCTAACCCCTAACCTCTACAGTAAGTTACAGACGGTCTCTCTGACCCTAACCCCTAACCTCTACAGTAAGTTACAGACTCTCTCTCTGACCCTAACCCCTAACCTCTACAGTAAGTTACAGACGGTCTCTCTGACCCTAACCCCTAACCTCTACAGTAAGTTACAGACGGTCTCTCTGACCCTAACCCCTAACCTCTACAGTAAGTTACAGACGGTCTCTCTGACCCTAACCCCTAATCTCTACAGTAAGTTACAGACTCTCTCTCTGACCCTAACCCCTAACCTCTACAGTAAGTTACAGATGGTCTCTCTGACCCTAACCCCTAACCTCTACAGTAAATTACAGATGGTCTCTCTGACCCTAACCCCTAACCTCAACATTAAGTTACAGACGGTCTCTCTGACCCTAACCCCTAACCTCTACAGTAAGTTACAGACGGTCTCTCTGACCCTAACCCCTAACCTCTACAGTAAGTTACAGACGGTCTCTCTGACCCTAACCCCTAACCTCTACAGTAAGTTACAGACTCTCTCTCTGACCCTAACCCCTAACCTCTACAGTAAGTTACAGACGGTCTCTCTGACCCTAAACCCTAACCTCAACAGTAAGTTACAGACGGTCTCTCTGACCCTAACCCCTAACCTCTACAGTAAGTTACAGACGGTCTCTCTGACCCTAACCCCTAACCTCTGCAGTAAGTTACAGACGGTCTCTCTGACCCTAACCCCTAACCTCTACAGTAAGTTACAGACAGTCTCTCTGACCCTAACCCCTAACCTCTACAGTAAGTTACAGACGGTCTCTCTGACCCTAACCCCTAACCTCAACAGTAAGTTACAGACTCTCTCTCTGACCCTAACCCCTAACCTCTACAGTAAGTTACAGACGGTCTCTCTGACCCTAACCCCTAACCACTACAGTAAGTTACAGACTCTCTCTGACCCTAACACCTAACCTCTACAGTAAGTTACAGACGGTCTCTCTGACCCTAACCCCTAACCTCTACAGTAAGTTACAGATGGTCTCTCTGACCCTAACCCCTAACCTCTACAGTAAGTTACAGACGGTCTCTCTGACCCTAACCCCTAACCTCTACAGTAAGTTACAGACTCTCTCTCTGACCCTAACCCTTAACCTCTACAGTAAGTTACATACTCTCTCTCTGACCCTAACCCCTAACCTCTACAGTAAGTTACAGATGGTCTCTCTGACCCTAACCCCTAACCTCTACAGTAAGTTACAGACGGTCTCTCTGACCCTAACCCCTAACCTCTACAGTAAGTTACAGACGGTCTCTCTGACCCTAACCCCTAACCTCTACAGTAAGTTACAGACTCTCTCTCTGACCCTAACCCTTAACCTCTACAGTAAGTTACAGACTCTCTCTCTGACCCTAACCCCTAACCTCTACAGTAAGTTACAGATGGTCTCTCTGACCCTAACCCCTAACCTCAACAGTAAGTTACAGACGGTCTCTCTGACCCTAACCCCTAACCTCTACAGTAAGTTACAGACTCTCTCTCTGACCCTAACCCCTAACCTCTACAGTAAGTTACAGACGGTCTCTCTGACCCTAACCCCTAACCTCTACAGTAAGTTACAGACTCTCTCTCTGACCCTAACCCCTAACCTCTACAGTAAGTTACAGACGGTCTCTCTGACCCTAACCCCTAACCTCTACAGTAAGTTACAGACGGTCTCTCTGACCCTAACCCCTAACCTCTACAGTAAGTTACAGACGGTCTCTCTGACCCTTACCCCTAACCTCTACAGTAAGTTACAGACTCTCTCTCTGACCCTAACCCCTAACCTCTACAGTAAGTTACAGACGGTCTCTCTGACCCTAACCCCTAACCACTACAGTAAGTTACAGACTCTCTCTGACCCTAACACCTAACCTCTACAGTAAGTTAAAGACGGTCTCTCTGACCCTAACCCCTAACCTCTACAGTAAGTTACAGACGGTCTCTCTGACCCTAACCCCTAACCTCTACAGTAAGTTACAGACGGTCTCTCTGACCCTAACCCCTAACCTCTACAGTAAGTTACAGACGGTCTCTCTGACCCTAACCCCTAACCTCTACAGTAAGTTACAGACCCTCTCTCTGACCCTAAACCCTAACCTCTACAGTAAGTTACAGACGGTCTCTCTGACCCTAACCCCTAACCTCTACAGTAAGTTACAGACGGTCTCTCTGACCCTAACCCCTAACCTCTACAGTAAGTTACAGATGGTCTCTATGACCCTAACCCCTAACCTCTACAGTAAGTTACAGATGGACTCTCTGACCCTAACCCCTAACCTCTACAGTAAGTTACAGACTCTCTCTCTGACCCTAACCCTTAACCTCTACAATAAGTTACAGACCGTCTCTCTGACCCTAACCCCTAACCTCTACAGTAAGTTACAGACGGTCTCTCTGACCCTAACCCCTAACCTCTACAGTAAGTTACAGACGGTCTCTCTGACCCTAACCCCTAACCTCTACAGTAAGTTACAGACGGTCTCTCTGACCCTAACCCCTAACCTCTACAGTAAGTTACAGACTCTCTCTCTGACCCTAACCCCTAACCTCTACAGTAAGTTACAGACTGTCTCTCTGACCCTAACCCCTAACCTCTACAGTAAGTTACAGATGGTCTCTCTGACCCTAACCCCTAACCTCTACAGTAAGTTACAGACGGTCTCTCTGACCCTAACCCCTAACCTCTACAGTAAGTTACAGACTCTCTCTCTGACCCTAACCCCTAACCTCTACACTAAGTTACAGACTCTCTCTCTGACCCTAACCCCTAACCTCTACAGTAAGTTACAGACGGTCTCTCTGACCCTAACCCCTAACCTCTACAGTAAGTTACAGACGGTCTCTCTGACCCTAACCCCTAACCTCTACAGTAAGTTACAGACTCTCTCTCTGACCCTAACCCCTAACCTCTACAGTAAGTTACAGACGGTCTCTCTGACCCTAACCCCTAACCTCTACACTAAGTTACAGACTCTCTGTCTGACCCTAACCCCTAACCTCTACAGTAAGTTACAGACAGCCTCTCTGACCCTAACCCCTAACCTCTACAGTAAGTTACAGACGGTCTCTCTGACCCTAACCCCTAACCTCTACAGTAAGTTACTGACGGTCTCTCTGACCCTAACCCCTAACCTCTACAGTAAGTTACAGACGGTCTCTCTGACCCTATCCCCTAACCTCTACAGTAAGTTACAGACGGTCTCTCTGACCCTAACCCCTAACCTCTACAGTAAGTTACAGACGGTCTTTCTGACCCTAACCCCTAACCTCTACAGTAAGTTACAGACGGTCTCTCTGACCCTAACCCCTAACCTCTACAGTAAGTTACAGACGGTCTCTCTGACCCTAAACCCTAACCTCTACAGTAAGTTACATACGGTCTCTCTGACCCTAACCCCTAACCTCTACAGTAAGTTACAGACGGTCTCTCTGACCCTAATCCCTAACCTCTACAGTAAGTTACAGACTCTCTCTCTGACCCTAACCCCTAACCTCTACAGTAAGTTACAGACTCTCTCTCTGACCCTAACCCCTAACCTCTACAGTAAGTTACAGACGGTCTCTCTGACCCTAACCCCTAACCTCTACAGTAAGTTACAGACGGTCTCTCTGACCCTAACCCCTAACCTCTACAGTAAGTTACAGACGGTCTCTCTGACCATAACCCCTAACCTCTACAGTAAG
>NW_028159427.1:180000-185000 GCF_964263955.1 Coregonus lavaretus
GTGTGTGTCTGTGTGTGTGTTTTTGCGTGTCTGTGCGTTTCAACAGGTGTTTGTGTAACCTGTGTGTGTATTCAGGATTATTCGAACATCCGAATTAACTTTAGTATTCAACCACTTGTTTGAGTATCAATACAGCATTTAAATACTAATTGTAGGCCTATTTTAACATGATCCTCGTGACGTTGTTACATGAAGGATATACCATTGCATTTGAAAGTGTTATTTTCAAGTTACATGGAAAGGCATTTTACTTTCATAGTGCATTTAGCTCCACTATTTAATTATATTTAATAACGAATATTCTAATTCCTAATTCTGTGGCCCTGACAACGGCAGCCAGTTCAATTAGTGATTACAGGAACGCACCTAACAGAGGTTCAACAAGACCTCCGCATCAGACTTCTCTTTCACTGTTAGCCGTTAGCCGTTAGCTGACAACTACCAGAGAATAGTAGCCAAAAAACAACAGCGCACTGTATACCCTCAGCATTTTGATTGGTCAAGAGATTAAATAGCAATTACTATGAACATTGTTTTATTTAGACTATCTGGATATCATTCAAAATTCAAAATCCCTAGTCTATACTGGAACCAGGTGTGTGTCTAACCTGTCTGTGTAACCAGGTGTGTGTGTGTAACCTGTCTGTGTAACCAGGTGTGTGTGTAACCTGTCTGTGTAACCAGGTGTGTGTGTAACCTGTCTGTGTAACCAGGTGTGTGTGTAACCTGTGTGTGTGTAACCTGTCTGTGTAACCAGGTGTGTGTGTAACCTGTCTGTGTAACCAGGTGTGTGTGTAACCTGTCTGTGTAACCAGGTGTGTGTCTAACCTGTCTGTGTAACCAGGTGTGTGTGTGTAACCTGTCTGTGTAACCAGGTGTGTGTGTAACCTGTCTGTGTAACCAGGTGTGTGTGTAACCTGTCTGTGTAACCAGGTGTGTGTAACCTGTCTGTGTAACCAGGTGTGTGTGTAACCTGTCTGTGTAACCAGGTGTGTGTGTAACCTGTCTGTGTAACCAGGTGTGTGTGTAACCTGTCTGTGTAACCAGGTGTGTGTGTAACCTGTCTGTGTAACCAGGTGTGTTTGTAACCTGTGTGTGTGTAACCTGTCTGTGTAACCAGGTGTGTGTGTAACCTGTCTGTGTAACCAGGTGTGTGTGTAACCTGTCTGTGTAACCAGGTGTGTGTGTGTAACCTGTCTGTGTAACCAGGTGTGTGTGTGTAACCTGTCTGTGTAACCAGGTGTGTGTGTAACCTGTCTGTGTAACCAGGTGTGTGTGTAACCTGTCTGTGTAACCAGGTGTGTGTGTAACCTGTCTGTGTAACCAGGTGTGTGTGTGTAACCCAGGGGTGTCAAACGTACGGCCCGCAGGCCGGATGAGGCCCGCAAACGGGTTTAATCCGGCCCGCGAGATGATTCAAAAAAAAAAAATATATATATATATATATATATATTTTTTTTTTAAGTATAAAAATGCGCTGCAATTTTTCAATAAAATAAACTGCTGTTCCAATTGCGTCCACTGGATGGCGCAATAGCAATTGTGTTAAGCAAGCAAACTGTTTATACCGGGGCAGAGCAAGTAGGTCAAGCACGTGCAGCCAATGAGCTACTTTGTTTTGCCCGCGATATTTATTACGGCTTCTACTTTTAACATTATCTGCTTTGGCACCCTCATTGCCCCAATATGTCTCTGTCAAAAAAGAGAAAAGTGGACGCAGAGTGCAGAGTGTTCCAAGAAAAATGGTCATCCTATTTAATCACGGAATTGAATGGGAAAGCTGTATGTTTGGTGTGTTCAGAGCATGTTGCAGTGCTGAAAGAATATAACCTTCGTCGCCACTATGTGAGTCTTCATGCCGACAAATATGACAACTTTCAAGGACAGCGGAGATGAGAGAAGGTGAATGAACTGTTGGCGGGTCTGAAGAAACAGCAGTCTGTGTTTACTCACAGCCGAGACATCAGTGACGCTGCAGTGAAAGCTAGCTACCTCATTGCTAATGAAATCGCAGTGGCTTCAAAACCATTTAGTGAGGGTGAATTTGTAAAAACATGCATGATGAAGGCAGCGGAGATTGTGTGTCCTGAAAAGCGGCAGGCTTTTGCAAATATCAGCCTGACAAGAAACACAGTTGCAGACAGGATTTCCGATCTTTCAGTGGATTTGGACAGCCAGTTGAAGCAAAAAGTAAAGTTATTTATTGTGTTTTCGGTTGCAATTGATGAAAGCACGAACATTACAGATGTTGCACAACTGGCCATTTTTTCATCCGCGGAGTTGATGACACATTGACCGTCACCGAGGAGTTCGTGGAGTTGGTGCCGATGACAGATACAACGACAGCAGCTGATATTTTGACCGCACTCGTCGGCGCGCTGGACAGGGTCGGAGTGGACTGGTCCCGCGCTGTCAGCCTGGCTACAGATGGTGCGCCCTCAATGATCTGGAAAAAAGCAGGCGTTGTGACAAAGTTCAGAGAGAAAGTGCAATCTGCAAATGGAGGACGTGATTTTTTGACTTTTCACTGTATTTTGCACCAGGAGGCTTTGTGTTGCAAGTCATTAAAGATGGATAACGTCATGAAGGTGGTCATCCAAACTGTTAATTTCATCCGATCCAGAAGCCTGAATCACCGTCAGTTTGACAGCCTTCTCAGAGAGAAAGACCACATCTATGGCCTGCCATACCACACTGAGGTAAGATGGTTAAGCCGAGGTGCTGTGCTGAGGCGTTTCTTTGATTTACGAGAAGAAATTGAACAGTTCATGGAAGAAAAGGGCAAACCAGTGTTAGAATTTCATTCCGCAGAATGGATGCCGGACCTTGCATTTATGGTGGATGTTACAGAGCACCTGAATAACTTGAACAAACAGCTGCAAGGGCGCAACAAAGTTGTCACGCAGTATTATGACAGCATACGTTCTTTCAAGTTGAAGCTGTCATTGTGGGAGACGCAACTTGCCGGTGGTGATGCGCGACCCAACATGTGGCAGACATGAAGCGGTTCAAAGATAAAATAGCTGGACTGTTACGGGAGTTTGAGCAACGCTTTCAGATTTATGTTTATATGTTTTTATGTTGATGTGCTATTGTTTTTAATTGATTTCATTTTATTTGTATATTTAACCTATTCTTGACTCTTGGTTCTTGCACTTGTTTGGGGAACAGGATTCCATTATTTTTTATCTACATTTCTGCCTGAGAAATGACACCCTGATATAGTTCTGTGATCTGTGATATACTTATGTGAATCACTGAGGCATTGTGTGTTTCTGTGTTCTTTGTCCTCAGAACTTTCAAATAACTTGAGGTGTTTTATGATTAATAGTGATGTTGTGCTTTTGGACACTGTCCTCAGGCTCCAGCTTTATGTTTATATGTTTTTATGTTGATGTGCTATTGTTTTTAATTGATTTTATTTTATTTGTATATTTAACCTATTCTTGACTCTGTGGTTCTTGCACTTGTTTGGGGAACAGGATTTCATTATTTTTATCTACATTTCTGCCTGAGAAATGACACCCTGATATAGTTCTGTGATCTGTGAAACCGTTCTGTTAATCACTGAGGCATTGTGTGTTTGTGTGTTCTTTTTCTTTAGAATTTTCAAATAAACTTGACGTGTTTTATGATTAATAGTGATGTTGTGCTTGTACTATTTTGGACACACTGTCCTTAGGCTCCAGCTTTATGTTGTATGTTGATCGTATTAAAACAAAGAAAACAATCTGAAGTTGTTGTTTTTAAGTTATATATACCATGATTTTTCCGGTCCGGCCCACTTGGGAATAGATTTTCCTCCATGTGGCCCCTGAGCTAAAATGAGTTTGACACCCCTGGTGTAACCTGTCTGTGTAACCAGGTGTGTGTGTAACCTGTCTGTGTAACCAGGTGTGTGTGTAACCTGTCTGTGTAACCAGGTGTGTGCGTAACCTGTGTGTCCGTGTCACCAGGTGTGTGTGTAAGCTGCCCTACCAGTGTCCGAAGGATGGCATGACGTCAGTGTGTGGGTACGATGGAAGGACCTATCTCTCCTACTGTCAAGCCATGGCTGTCTCCTGTCGTACTAGACAACCTATCATGTCCCACTTTGGAGGAGAGGGCTGCTCCAAAGGTGACAAACACATCTAGACGCACCGACAGACAGACAGGGAGACAGGCAGACAGACAGACAGACAGACAGACAGACAGAGACAGACAGGGAGACAGGGAGACAGACAGGGAGACAGGCAGACAGGCAGACAGGCAGACAAACAGACAGACAAAGACAGACAGGGAGACAGACAGACAGGGAGACAGGCAGACAGACAGACAGACAGAGACAGACAGGGAGACAGACAGACAGGGAGACAGGCAGACAGACAGACAGACAGACAGAGACAGACAGGGAGACAGACAGACAGGGAGACAGACAGACAGGGAGACAGACAGGGAGACAGGCAGACAGACAGACAGACAGAGACAGACAGGGAGACAGATAGGGAGACAGGCAGACAGACAGGGAGACAGGGAGACAGACAGGGAGACAGACAGGGAGACAGGGAGACAGACAGGGAGACAGACAGAGAGACAGGAAGACAGGGAGACAGACAGGGAGACAGGCAGACAGACAGGGAGACAGGGAGACAGACAGGGAGACAGACAGGGAGACAGGGAGACAGATAGGGAGACAGGAAGACAGGGAGACAGACAGGGAGACAGGGAGACAGATAGGGAGACAGGGAGACCGACAGGGAGACAGACAAAGAGACAGATAGGGAGACAGGAAGACAGGGAGACAGATAGGGAGACAGGAAGACAGATAGGGAGACAGACAGGGAGACAGACAGACAGATAGGGAGTCAGGGAGACAGACAGGGAGACAGACAGGGAGACCGACCGACCGACAGATAGACAGACAGGGAGACAGACAGGGAGACAGACACATAGACAGGTAGACAGGGAGACAGACAGGGAGACCGACAGATAGACAGACAGGGAGACAGACAGGACAGACA
>NW_028159427.1:190000-198906 GCF_964263955.1 Coregonus lavaretus
AGAGTCGTTTTCGCCCTCTGCCGGTCTGTAGCTTTGTTGTCCCCAATGTCTGCTGCTTGACCTTCTTTGACATGTTAAGGATGGAAGCAACCTGACGCTCACTGTATCCCTCTGCCAGTAAAGCCAGAATTGAACCCTTCTTTTCCTCACTCAAAACGTTCCTTTTCAACTCTTTTGGCATGGTCAATAGTTATTTTTTGATTAAATTTACTTTTGAGGTACTATTAGCACTGTTTTTGCCATCCAGCTGGTCCTATTGCAAGAGGATTGTGATGACCACAGCAGTGGTTTTTATACTTTTCCTCGTTAAATAAGATTTGGTTCAGGTGATCACCTAATCAGTACCTAATTCAGTAGAATGAGGTGTGCTTGTGTTGGAATTCAACAGACACTGGAATGGAATGGCTGTCATACATGTAGAGATGCTGATTTAAGAAAAATGTGCAGTGGTCTCTTAATTTTTTCCATAGCTGTATATAATATATATATATACATGTGTGTGTGTTAATGTTTTAATGTAAATAACATGAAGACTTACTGTTTGTTGTTATCACGTTGTATAATGATTTGAAGACAGGCGCAGGAATACGTATTAGGGGTTTTATTTACTCCATCCCAACACAAACAACAGAGAGGTGTAAACAAAAAGAGCACAATACATATATACACATACTAATCAGGGGAAATGGGAACCAGAGGACACATATATACACATACTAATCAGGGGGAAATGGGAACCAGAGGACACATATATACACATACTAATCAGGGGGAATGGGAACCAGAGGACGCATATATACACATACTAATCAGGGGGAATGGGAACCAGGGGACGCATATATATACATACTAATCAGGGGAAATGGGGAACCAGAGGACACATATATACACATACTAATCAGGGGGAATGGGAACCAGAGGACACATATATACACATACTAATCAGGGGGAATGGGAACCAGAGGACACATATATACACATACTAATCAGGGGGAAATGGGAACCAGAGGACACATATATACACATATTAATCAGGGGGAAATGGGAACCAGAGGACACATATATACACATACTAATCAGGGGGAATGGGAACCAGAGGACACATATATACACATACTAATCAGGGGGAATCGGGAACCAGAGGACACATATATACACATAGTAATCAGGGGGAATGGGAACCAGAGGACACATATATACACATAGTAATCAGGGGGAAATGGGAACCAGAGGGCACATATATACACATACTAATCAGGGGGAATGGGAACCAGAGGACACATATATACACAGAGTAATCAGGGGGAATGGGAACCAGAGGACACATATATACACATACTAATCAGGGGGAAATGGGAACCAGAGGACACATATATATACACATACTAACCAGGGGGAATGGGAACCAGTGAACACATATATACACATAGTAATCAGGGGGAATGGGAACCAGAGGACACATATATACACATACTAATCAGGGGGAATGGGAACCAGAGGACGCATATATACACATACTAATCAGGGGGAATGGGAACCAGGGGACGCATATATACACATACTAATCAGGGGAAATGGGGAACCAGAGGACACATATATACACATACTAATCAGGGGGAATGGGAACCAGAGGACACATATATACACATACTAATCAGGGGGAATGGGAACCAGAGGACACATATATACACATACTAATCAGGGGGAAATGGGAACCAGAGGACACATATATACACATACTAATCAGGGGGAAATGGGAACCAGAGGACACATATATACACATACTAATCAGGGGGAATGGGAACCAGAGGACACATATATACACATACTAATCAGGGGGAATGGGGAACCAGAGGACACATATATACACATAGTAATCAGGGGGAATGGGAACCAGAGGACACATATATACACATAGTAATCAGGGGGAAATGGGAACCAGAGGGCACATATATACACATACTAATCAGGGGGAATGGGAACCAGAGGACACATATATACACAGAGTAATCAGGGGGAATGGGAACCAGAGGACACATATATACACATACTAATCAGGGGGAAATGGGAACCAGAGGGCACATATATACACATAGTAACCAGGGGGAAATGGGAACCAGAGGACACATATATACACATACTAATCAGGGGGAATGGGAACCAGAGGACACATATATTCACATACTAATCAGGGGGAATGGGAACCAGAGGACACATATATACACATAGTAATCAGGGGGAATGGGAACCAGAGGACACATATATACACATACTAATCAGGGGGAATGGGAACCAGGGGACACATATATACACATAGTAATCAGGGGGAACCAGAGGACACATATATACACATACTAATCAGGGGGAATGGGAACCAGAGGACATATATATACACATACTAATCAGGGGAAATGGGAACCAGAGGACACATATATACACATACTAATCAGGGGGAAATGGGAACCAGAGGACACATATATACACATACTAACCAGGGGGAATGGGAACCAGAGGACACATATATACACATACTAATCAGGGGGAATGGGAACCAGAGGACACATATATACACATACTAATCAGGGGGAATGGGAACCAGAGGACAAATATATACACATACTAATAAGGGGGAATGGGAACCAGGGGACACATATATACACATAGTAATCAGGGGGAACCAGAGGACACATATATACACATACTAATCAGGGGGAATGGGAACCAGAGGACACATATATACACATACTAATCAGGGGAAATGGGAACCAGAGGACACATATATACACATACTAATCAGGGGGAAATGGGAACCAGAGGACACATATATACACATACTAACAAGGGGGAATGGGAACCAGAGGACACATATATACACATACTAATCAGGGGGAATGGGGAACCAGAGGACACATATATACACATACTAATCAGGGGGAATGGGAACCAGGGGACACATATATACACATAGTAATCAGGGGGAACCAGAGGACACATATATACACATACTAATCATGGGGAATGGGAACCAGAGGACACATATATACACATACTAATCAGGGGGAATGGGGAACAGAGGACACATATATACACATAGTAATCAGGGGGAAATGGGAACCAGAGGGCACATATATACACATACTAATCAGGGGGAATGGGAACCAGAGGACACATATATACACAGAGTAATCAGGGGGAATGGGAACCAGAGGACACATATATAAACACATACTAATCAGGGGAAATGGGAACCAGAGGACACATATATACACATAATAATCAGGGGGAATGGGAACCAGAGGACACATATATACACATACTAATCAGGGGGAATGGGAACCAGAGTACACATATATACACATACTAATCAGGGGGAATGGGAACCAGGGGACACATATATACACATAGTAATCAGGGGGAACCAGAGGACACATATATACACATACTAATCAGGGGGAATGGGAACCAGAGGACACATATATACACATACTAATCAGGGGGAATGGGAACCAGAGGACACATATATACACATAGTAATCAGGGGGAATGGGAACCAGAGGACACATATATACACATACTAATCAGGGGGAATGGGAACCAGGGGACACATATATACACATAGTAATCAGGGGGAACCAGAGGACAAATATATACACATACTAATCAGGGGGAATGGGAACCAGAGGACATATATATACACATACTAATCAGGGGAAATGGGAACCAGAGGACACATATATACACATACTAATCAGGGGGAAATGGGAACCAGAGGACACATATATACACATACTAACCAGGGGGAATGGGAACCAGAGGACACATATATACACATACTAATCAGGGGGAATGGGAACCAGAGGACACATATATACACATACTAATCAGGGGGAATGGGGAACCAGAGGACACATATATACACATACTAATCAGGGGGAATGGGAACCAGAGTACACATATATACACATACTAATCAGGGGGAATGGGAACCAGGGGACACATATATACACATAGTAATCAGGGGGAACCAGAGGACACATATATACACATACTAATCAGGGGGAATGGGAACCAGAGGACACATATATACACATATTAATCAGGGGAAATGGGAACCAGAGGACACATATATACACATACTAATCAGGGGGAAATGGGAACCAGAGGACACATATATACACATACTAACCAGGGGGAATGGGAACCAGAGGACACATATATACACATAGTAATCAGGGGGAATGGGAACCAGAGGACACATATATACACATAGTAATCAGGGGGATTGGGAACCAGAGGACACATATATACACATACTAATCAGGGGGAATGGGAACCAGGGGACACATATATACACATAGTAATCAGGGGGAACCAGAGGACACATATATACACATACTAATCAGGGGGAATGGGAACCAGAGGACACATATATACACATACTAATCAGGGGAAATGGGAACCAGAGGACACATATATACACATACTAATCAGGGGGAATGGGAACCAGGGGACACATATATACACATAGTAATCAGGGGGAACCAGAGGACACATATATACACAGAGTAATCAGGGGGAATGGGAACCAGAGGACACATATATACACATACTAATCAGGGGAAATGGGAACCAGAGGACACATATATACACATAATAATCAGAGGGAATGGGAACCAGAGGACACATATATACACATACTAATCAGGGGGAATGGGAACCAGAGGACACGTATATACACATACTAATCAGGGGGAAATGGGAACCACAGGGCACATATATACACATAGTAACCAGGGGGAAATGGGAACCAGAGGACATATATATACAAATACTAATCAGGGGGAATGGGAACCAGAGGACACATATATACACATACTAATCAGGGGGAATGGGAACCAGGGGACACATATATACACATAGTAATCAGGGGGAACCAGAGGACACATATATACACATACTAATCAGGGGGAATGGGAACCAGAGGACATATATATACACATACTAATCAGGGGAAATGGGAACCAGAGGACACATATATACACATACTAATCAGGGGGAAATGGGAACCAGAGGACACATATATACACATACTAACCAGGGGGAATGGGAACCAGAGGACACATATATACACATACTAATCAGGGGGAATGGGAACCAGAGGACACATATATACACATACTAATCAGGGGGAATGGGAACCAGAGGACACATATATACACATACTAATCAGGGGGAATGGGAACCAGGGGACACATATATACACATAGTAATCAGGGGGAACCAGAGGACACATATATACACATACTAATCAGGGGGAATGGGAACCAGAGGACACATATATACACATACTAATCAGGGGAAATGGGAACCAGAGGACACATATATACACATACTAATCAGGGGGAAATGGGAACCAGAGGACACATATATACACATACTAACCAGGGGGAATGGGAACCAGAGGACACATATATACACATACTAATCAGGGGGAATGGGGAACCAGAGGACACATATATACACATACTAATCAGGGGGAATGGGAACCAGGGGACACATATATACATATAGTAATCAGGGGGAACCAGAGGACACATATATACACATACTAATCAGGGGGAATGGGAACCAGAGGACACATATATACACATACTAATCAGGGGGAATGGGGAACAGAGGACACATATATACACATAGTAATCAGGGGGAAATGGGAACCAGAGGGCACATATATACACATACTAATCAGGTGGAATGGGAACCAGAGGACACATATATACACATACTAACCAGGGGGAATGGGAACCAGAGGACACATATATACACATACTAATCAGGGGGAATGGGGAACCAGAGGACACATATATACACATACTAATCAGGGGGAATGGGAACCAGGGGACACATATATACATATAGTAATCAGGGGGAACCAGAGGACACATATATACACATACTAATCAGGGGGAATGGGAACCAGAGGACACATATATACACATACTAATCAGGGGGAATGGGGAACAGAGGACACATATATACACATAGTAATCAGGGGGAAATGGGAACCAGAGGGCACATATATACATATACTAATCAGGGGGAATGGGAACCAGAGGACACATATATACACAGAGTAATCAGGGGGAATGGGAACCAGAGGACACATATATACACATACTAATCAGGGGGAATGGGAACCAGAGGACACATATATACACATACTAATCAGGGGGAAATGGGAACCAGAGGGCACATATATACACATAGTAGCCAGGGGGAAATGGGAACCAGAGGACACATATATACACATACTAATCAGGGGGAATGGGAACCAGAGGACAGATATATACACATACTAATCAGGGGGAATGGGAACCAGAGGACACATATATACACATAGTAATCAGGGGGAATGGGAACCAGAGGACATATATATACACATACTAATCAGGGGAAATGGGAACCAGAGGACACATATATACACATACTAATCAGGGGGAAATGGGAACCAGAGGACACATATATACACATACTAACCAGGGGGAATGGGAACCAGAGGACACATATATACACATACTAATCAGGGGGAATGGGAACCAGAGGACACATATATACACATACTAATCAGGGGGAATGGGGAACCGGAGGACACATATATACACATACTAATCAGGGGGAATGGGAACCAGGGGACACATATATACACATAGTAATCAGGGGGAACCAGAGGACACATATATACACATACTAATCAGGGGGAATGGGAACCAGAGGACACATATATACACATACTAATCAGGGGAAATGGGAACCAGAGGACACATATAGACACATACTAATCAGGGGGAAATGGGAACCAGAGGACACATATATACACATACTAACCAGGGGGAATGGGAACCAGAGGACACATATATACACATACTAATCAGGGGGAATGGGGAACCAGAGGACACATATATACACATAGTAATCAGGGGGAAAGGGAACCAGAGGACACATATATACACATACTAATCAGGGGGAATGGGAACCAGAGGACACATATATACACATAGTAATCAGGGGGAATGGGAACCAGAGGACACATATATACACATACTAATCAGGGGAAATGGGAACCAGAGGACACATATATACACATACTAATCAGGGGGAATGGGAACCAGAGGACACATATATACACATAGTAATCAGGGGGAATGGGAACCAGAGGGGACATCTATACACATACTAATCAGGGGGAACCAGAGGACACATATATACACATACTAATCAGGGGGAATGGGAACCAGGGGACACATATATACATATAGTAATCAGGGGGAACTAGAGGACACATATATACACATACTAATCAGGGGGAATGGGAACCAGAGGACACATATATACACATACTAATCAGGGGGAATGGGGAACAGAGGACACATATATACACATAGTAATCAGGGGGAAATGGGAACCAGAGGGCACATATATACACATACTAATCAGGGGGAATGGGAACCAGAGGACACATATATACACAGAGTAATCAGGGGGAATGGGAACCAGAGGACACATATATACACATACTAATCAGGGGAAATGGGAACCAGAGGACACATATATACACATAATAATCAGGGGGAATGGGAACCAGAGGACACATATATACACATACTAACCAGGGGGAATGGGAACCAGAGGACACATATATACACATACTAATCAGGGGGAAATGGGAACCAGAGGGCACATATATACACATAGTAGCCAGGGGGAAATGGGAACCAGAGGATACATATATACACATACTAATCAGGGGGAATGGGAACCAGAGGACAGATATATACACATACTAATCAGGGGGAATGGGAACCAGAGGACACATATATACACATAGTAATCAGGGGGAATGGGAACCAGAGGACATATATATACACATACTAATCAGGGGAAATGGGAACCAGAGGACACATATATACACATACTAATCAGGGGGAAATGGGAACCAGAGGACACATATATACACATACTAACCAGGGGGAATGGGAACCAGAGGACACATATATACACATACTAATCAGGGGGAATGGGAACCAGAGGACACATATATACACATACTAATCAGGGGGAATGGGGAACCGGAGGACACATATATACACATACTAATCAGGGGGAATGGGAACCAGGGGACAGATATATACACATAGTAATCAGGGGGAACCAGAGGACACATATATACACATACTAATCAGGGGGAATGGGAACCAGAGGACACATATATACACATACTAATCAGGGGAAATGGGAACCAGAGGACACATATAGACACATACTAATCAGGGGGAAATGGGAACCAGAGGACACATATATACACATACTAACCAGGGGGAATGGGAACCAGAGGACACATATATACACATACTAATCATGGGGAATGGGGAACCAGAGGACACATATATACATATAGTAATCAGGGGGAATGGGAACCAGAGGACACATATATACACATACTAATCAGGGGGAATGGGAACCAGAGGACACATATATACACATAGTAATCAGGGGGAATGGGAACCAGAGGACACATATATACACATACTAATCAGGGGAAATGGGAACCAGAGGACACATATATACACATACTAACCAGGGGGAATGGGAACCAGAGGACACATATATACACATACTAATCAGGGGGAATGGGAACCAGAGGACACATATATACACATACTAATCAGGGGGAATGGGGAACCAGAGGACACATATATACACATACTAATCAGGGGGAATGGGAACCAGAGTACACATATATACACATACTAATCAGGGGGAATGGGAACCAGGGGACACATATATACACATAGTAATCAGGGGGAACCAGAGGACACATATATACACATACTAATCAGGGGGAATGG